>NW_026699070.1:0-42581 GCF_030435755.1 Ochotona princeps | reverse complement strand
GTGGAGTTGGTGGCATGTGAAACCGCATGTGGAGCATTCGTTTGTGTGGGATGCTGACCAAGCTTCATTTCAGTCCTAGGCACACATAGAGCACTAAGCATAGAGTGTGAAAACTGAGTTTCCTTGAGAGCTGCTTGGAAGCCTGATGGTGTGTGAAGTTAGTGAGCCAAATGGAGTTGTTCTCCCACAAGAACTACTCGGCTGATCCTTCTTCAATATGCCCTTCACCAACATACAGTGTTTCCTTGATTGAATTAGCTCTCACACCAATATTTGCGTCTAGAGCCTTTGCATTGAGTTCTATCTGAAAACGGCTGTGGCGCTGAAGTTGCCTGTGAATGTGGAGTTGGTGGCATGTGAAACCCGCATGTGGAACATTCGTTTGTGTGGGATGCTCTACCAGGTTCATTCCTAGATAATGCACTCAAAGGGCACTGAGCATAGAGTGTGAAAACTGAGTTTCCTTGAGAGCTGCTTGGAAGCCTGATGGTGTGTGAATTTAGTGAGCCAAATGGAGTTGTTCTCCACAAGAACCACTCGGCTGATCCTTCTTCAATATGCCCTTCACCAACATGCAGTGTTTCCTTGATTGAATTAGCTCTCACACCAATATTTGCGTCTAGAGCCTTTGCATTGAGGGCTATCTGAAAACGGCTGTGGCGCTGAAGTTGCCTGTGAATGTGGAGTTGGTGGCATGTGAAACCCGCATGTGGAGCATTCGTTTGTGTGGGATGCTCTACCAGGTTCATTCCTAGATAATGCATTCAAAGGGCACTAAGCATAGAGTGTGAAAACTGAGTTTCCTTGAGAGCTGCTTGGAAGCCTGATGGTGTGTGAAGTTAGTTAGCCAAATGGAGTTGTTCTCCCACAAGAACTACTCGGCTGATCCTTCTTCAATATGCCCTTCACCAACATGCAGTGTTTCCTTGATTGAATTAGCTCTCACACCAATATTTGTGTCTAGAGCCTTTGCATTGAGGGCTATCTGAAAACGGCTGTGGCGCTGAAGTTGCCTGTGAATGTGGAGTTGGTGGCATGTGAAACCCGCATGTGGAGCATTCGTTTGTGTGGGATGCTGACCAAGCTTCATTTCAGTCCTAGGCACTCAAAGGGCACTAAGCATAGAGTGTGAAAACTGAGTTTTCTTGAGAGCTGCTTGGAAGCTGATGGTGTGTGTAGTGAGCCAAATGGAGTTGTTCTCCCACAAGAACCACTCGGCTGATCCTTCTTCAATATGCCCTTCACCAACATGCAGTGTTTCCT
This sequence comes from Ochotona princeps, assembly GCF_030435755.1. Taxonomy (NCBI): domain Eukaryota; kingdom Metazoa; phylum Chordata; class Mammalia; order Lagomorpha; family Ochotonidae; genus Ochotona; species Ochotona princeps. The sequence continues at coordinate 41,318 of NW_026699070.1, read as the reverse complement.
TGACTGAATTAGCTCTCACACCAATATTTGCGTCTAGAGCCTTTGCATTGAGGGCTATCTGAAAACGGCTGTGGCGCTGAAGTTGCCTGTGAATGTGGAGTTGGTGGCATGTGAAACCCGCATGTGGAGCATTCGTTTGTGTGGGATGCTCTACCAGGTTCATTCCTAGATAATGCACTCAAAGGGCACGAAGCATAGAGTGTGAAAACTGAGTTTCCTTGAGAGCTGCTTGGAAGCCTGATGGTGTGTGAAGTTAGTGAGCCAAATGGAGTTGTTCTCCCACAAGAACCACTTGGCTGATCCTTCTTCAATATGCCCTTCACCAACATGCAGTGTTTCCTTGATTGAATTAGCTCTCACACCAATATTTGCGTCTAGAGCCTTTGCATTGAGGGCTATCTGAAAAGCGCTGTGGCGCTGAAGTTGCCTGTGAATGTGGAGTTGGTGGCATGTGAAACCCGCATGTGGAGCATTCGTTTGTGTGGGATCCTCTACCAGGTTCATTCCTAGATAATGCACTCAAAGGGCACTAAGCATAGAGTGTGAAAACTGAGTTTCCTTGAGAGCTGCTTGGAAGCCTGATGGTGTGTGAAGTTAGTGAGCCAAATGGAGTTGTTCTCCCACAAGAACTACTCGGCTGATCCTTCTTCAATATGCCCTTCACCAACATGCAGTGTTTCCTTGATTGAATTAGCTCTCACACCAATATTTGCGTCTAGAGCCTTTGCATTGAGGGCTATCTGAAAACGGCTGTGGCGCTGAAGTTGCCTGTGAATGTGGAGTTGGTGGCATGTGAAACCCGCATGTGGAGCATTCGTTTGTGTGGGATGCTCTACCAGGTTCATTCCTAGAAAATGCACTCAAAGGGCACTGAGCATAGAGTGTGAAAACTGAGTTTCCTTGAGAGCTGCTTGGAAGCCTGATGGTGTGTGAAGTTAGTGAGCCAAATGGAGTTGTTCTCCCACAAGAACCACTCGGCTGATCCTTCTTCAATATGCCCTTCACCAACATGCAGTGTTTCCTTGATTGAATTAGCTCTCGCACCAATATTTGCGTCTAGAGCCTTTGCATTGAGGGCTATCTGAAAACGGCTGTGGCGCTGAAGTTGCCTGTGAATGTGGAGTTGGTGGCATGTGAAACCCGCATGTGGAACATTCGTTTCTGTGGGATGCTCTACCAGGTTCATTTCATTCCTAGATAATGCACTCAAAGGGCACTAAGCATAGAGTGTGAAAACTGAGTTTCCTTGAGAGCTGCTTGGAAGCCTGATGGTGTGTGAAGTTAGTGAGCCAAATGGAGTTGTTCTCCCACAAGAACCACTCGGCTGATCCTTCTTCAATATGCCCTTCACCAACATGCAGTGTTTCCTTGATTGAATTAGCTCTCACACCAATATTTGCGTCTAGAGCCTTTGCATTGAGGGCTATCTGAAAACGGCTGTGGCGCTGAAGTTGCCTGTGAATGTGGAGTTGGTGGCATGTGAAACCCGCATGTGGAGCATTCGTTTGTGTGGGATGCTCTACCAGGTTCATTCCTAGATAATGCACTCAAAGGGCACTAAGCATAGAGTGTGAAAACTGAGTTTCCTTGAGAGCTGCTTGGAAGCCTGATGGTGTGTGAAGTTAGTGAGCCAAATGGAGTTGTTCTCCCACAAGAACCACTCGGCTGATCCTTCTTCAATATGCCCTTCACCAACATGCAGTGTTTCCTTGATTGAATTAGCTCTCACACCAATATTTGCGTCTAGAGCCTTTGCATTGAGGGCTATCTGAAAACGGCTGTGGCGCTGAAGTTGCCTGTGATGTGGAGTTGGTGGCATGTGAAACCCGCATGTGGAGCATTCGTTTGTGTGGGATGCTCTACCAGGTTCATTCCTAGATAATGCATTCAAAGGGCACTAAACATAGAGTGTGAAAACTGAGTTTCCTTGAGAGCTGCTTGGAAGCCTGATGGTGTGTGAAGTTAGTTAGCCAAATGGAGTTGTTCTCCCACAAGAACTACTCGGCTGATCCTTCTTCAATATGCCCTTCACCAACATGCAGTGTTTCCTTGATTGAATTAGCTCTCACACCAATATTTGTGTCTAGAGCCTTTGCATTGAGGGCTATCTGAAAACGGCTGTGGCGCTGAAGTTGCCTGTGAATGTGGAGTTGGTGGCATGTGAAACCCGCATGTGGAGCATTCGTTTGTGTGGGATACTGACCAAGCTTCATTTCAGTCCTAGGCACTCAAAGGGCACTAAGCATAGAGTGTGAAAACTGAGTTTTCTTGAGAGCTGCTTGGAAGCCTGATGGTGTGTGTAGTGAGCCAAATGGAGTTGTTCTCCCACAAGAACCACTCGGCTGATCCTTCTTCAATATGCCCTTCACCAACATGCAGTGTTTCCTTGACTGAATTAGCTCTCACACCAATATTTGCGTCTAGAGCCTTTGCATTGAGGGCTATCTGAAAACGGCTGTGGCGCTGAAGTTGCTGTGAATGTGGAGTTGGTGGCATGTGAAACCCGCATGTGGAGCATTCGTTTGTGTGGGATGCTCTACCCAGGTTCATTCCTAGATAATGCACTCAAAGGGCACGAAGCATAGAGTGTGAAAACTGAGTTTCCTTGAGAGCTGCTTGGAAGCCTGATGGTGTGTGAAGTTAGTGAGCCAAATGGAGTTGTTCTCCCACAAGAACCACTTGGCTGATCCTTCTTCAATATGCCCTTCACCAACATGCAGTGTTTCCTTGATTGAATTATCTCTCACACCAATATTTGCGTCTAGAGCCTTTGCATTGAGGGCTATCTGAAAACGGCTGTGGCGCTGAAGTTGCCTGTGAATGTGGAGTTGGTGGCATGTGAAACCCGCATGTGGAGCATTCGTTTGTGTGGGATCCTCTACCAGGTTCATTCCTAGATAATGCACTCAAAGGGCACTAAGCATAGAGTGTGAAAACTGAGTTTCCTTGAGAGCTGCTTGGAAGCCTGATGGTGTGTGAAGTTAGTGAGCCAAATGGAGTTGTTCTCCCACAAGAACCACTCGGCTGATCCTTCTTCAATATGCCCTTCACCAACATGCAGTGTTTCCTTGATTGAATTAGCTCTCACACCAATATTTGCGTCTAGAGCCTTTGCATTGAGGGCTATCTGAAAACGGCTGTGGCGCTGAAGTTGCCTGTGAATGTGGAGTTGGTGGCATGTGAAACCCGCATGTGGAGCATTCGTTTGTGTGGGATGCTGACCAAGCTTCATTTCAGTCCTAGGCACTCAAAGGGCACTAAGCATAGAGTGTGAAAACTGAGTTTTCTTGAGAGCTGCTTGGAAGCCTGATGGTGTGTGTAGTGAGCCAAATGGAGTTGTTCTCCCACAAAGAACCACTCGGCTGATCCTTCTTCATATGCCCTTCACCAACATGCAGTGTTTCCTTGACTGAATTAGCTCTCACACCAATATTTGCGTCTAGAGCCTTTGCATTGAGGGCTATCTGAAAACGGCTGTGGCGCTGAAGTTGCCTGTGAATGTGGAGTTGGTGGCATGTGAAACCCGCATGTGGAGCATTCGTTTGTGTGGGATGCTCTACCAGGTTCATTCCTAGATAATGCACTCAAAGGGCACGAAGCATAGAGTGTGAAAACTGAGTTTCCTTGAGAGCTGCTTGGAAGCCTGATGGTGTGTGAAGTTAGTGAGCCAAATGGAGTTGTTCTCCCACAAGAACCACTCGGCTGATCCTTCTTCAATATGCCCTTCACCAACATGCAGTGTTTCCTTGATTGAATTAGCTCTCACACCAATATTTGCGTCTAGAGCCTTTGCATTGAGGGCTATCTGAAAACGGCTGTGGCGCTGAAGTTGCCTGTGAATGTGGAGTTGGTGGCATGTGAAACCGCATGTGGAGCATTCGTTTGTGTGGGATGCTCTACCAGGTTCATTTCAGTCCTAGCCATAGAAAGGGCACTAAGCATAGAGTGTGAAAACTGAGTTTCCTTGAGAGCTGCTTGGAAGCCTGATGGTGTGTGAAGTTAGTGAGCCAAATGGAGTTGTTCTCCCACAAGAACCACTCGGCTGATCCTTCTTCAATATGCCCTTCACCAACATGCAGTGTTTCCTTGATTGAATTAGCTCTCACACCAATATTTGCGTCTAGAGCCTTTGCATTGAGGGCTATCTGAAAACGGCTGTGGCGCTGAAGTTGCCTGTGAATGTGGAGTTGGTGGCATGTGAAACCCGCATGTGGAGCATTCGTTTGTGTGGAATGCTGACCAAGCTTCATTTCAGTCCTAGGCACACAGAGAGCACTAAGCATAGAGTGTGAAAACTGAGTTTCCTTGAGAGCTGCTTGGAAGCCTGATGGTGTGTGAAGTTAGTGAGCCAAATGGAGTTGTTCTCCCACAAGAACCACTCGGCTGATCCTTCTTCAATATGCCCTTCACCAACATGCAGTGTTTCCTTGATTGAATTAGCTCTCACACCAATATTTGCGTCTAGGCCTTTGCATTGAGGGCTATCTGAAAACGGCTGTGGCGCTGAAGTTGCCTGTGAATGTGGAGTTGGTGGCATGTGAAACCCGCATGTGGAGCATTCGTTTGTGTGGGATGCTGACCAAGCTTCATTTCAGTCCTAGGCACACATAGAGCACTAAGCATAGAGTGTGAAAACTGAGTTTCTTGAGAGCTGCTTGGAAGCCTGATGGTGTGTGAAGTTAGTGAGCCAAATGGAGTTGTTCTCCCACAAGAACCACTCGGCTGATCCTTCTTCAATATGCCCTTCACCAACATGCAGTGTTTCCTTGATTGAATTAGCTCTCACACCAATATTTGCGTCTAGAGCCTTTGCATTGAGGGCTATCTGAAAACGGCTGTGGCGCTGAAGTTGCCTGTGAATGTGGAGTTGGTGGCATGTGAAACCCGCATGTGGAGCATTCGTTTATGTGGGATGCTCTACCAGGTTCATTCCTAGAAAATGCACTCAAAGGGCACTAAGCATAGAGTGTGAAAACTGAGTTCCTTGAGAGCTGCTTGGAAGCCTGATGGTGTGTGAAGTTAGTGAGCAAATGGAGTTGTTCTCCCACAAGAACCACTCGGCTGATCCTTCTTCAATATGCCCTTCACCAACATGCAGTGTTTCCTTGATTGAATTAGCTCTCACACCAATATTTGCGTCTAGAGCCTTTGCATTGAGGGCTATCTGAAAACGGCTGTGGCGCTGAAGTTGCCTGTGAATGTGGAGTTGGTGGCATGTGAAACCCGCATGTGGAGCATTCGTTTGTGTGGGATGCTCTACCAGGTTCATTTCAGTCCTAGCCATAGAAAGGGCACTAAGCATAGAGTGTGAAAACTGAGTTTCCTTGAGAGCTGCTTGGAAGCCTGATGGTGTGTGAAGTTAGTGAGCCAAATGGAGTTGTTCTCGGCATGAACTCCTTCTTCAATATGCCCTTCACCAACATGCAGTGTTTCCTTGATTGATTAGCTCTCACACCAATATTGTGCGTCTAGAGCCTTTGCATTGAGGGCTATCTGAAAACGGCTGTGGCGCTGAAGTTGCCTATGGAATGTGGAGTTGGTGGCATGTGAAACCCGCATGTGGAGCATTCGTTTTGTGTGGGATGCTGACCAAGCTTCATTTCAGTTCCTAGGCACTCAAAGGGCACTAAGCATAGAGTGTGAAAACTGAGTTTCCTTGAGAGCTGCTTGGAAGCCTGATGGTGTGTGTAGTGAGCCAAATGGAGTTGTTCTCCCCCAAGAACCACTCTGGCTGATCCCTTCTTCAATATGCCCTTCACCAACATGCAGTGTTTCCTTGATTGAATTAGTTCTCACACCAATATTTGCGTCTAGAGCCTTTGCATTGAGGGCTATCTGAAAACGGCATGTGGCGCTGAAGTTGCCTGTGAATGTGGAGTTGGTGGCATGTGAAACCCCGCATGTGGAACATTCGTTTGTGTGGGATGCTCTACCAGGTTCATTCCTAGATAATGCATTCAAAGGGCCACTAAGCATAGAGTGTGAAAACTGAGTTTCCTTGAGAGCTGGCTTGGAAGCCTGATGGTGTGTGAAGTTAGTGAGCCAAATGGAGTTGTTCTCCCACAAGAACCACTCGGCTGATCCTTCTTCAATATGCCCTTCAACCAACATGCAGTGTTTCCTTGATTGAATTAGCTCTCACACCAATATTTGCGTCTAGAGCCTTTGCATTGAGGGCTATCTGAAACGGCTGTGGCGCTGAAGTTGCCCTGTGAATGTGGAGTTGGTGGCATGTGAAACCCGCATGTGGAGCATTCGTTTGTGTGGGATGCTCTACCAGGTTCATTCCTAGATAATGCACTCAAAGGGCACTAAGCATAGAGTGTGAAAACTGAGTTTCCTTGAGAGCTGCTTGGAAGCCTGATGGTGTGTGAAGTTAGTGAGCCAAATGGAGTTGTTCTCCCACAAGAACCACTCGGCTGATCCTTCTTCAATATGCCCTTCACCAACATGCAGTGTTTCCTTGATTGAATTAGCTCTCACACCAATATTTGCGTCTAGAGCCTTTGCATTGAGGGCTATCTGAAAACGGCTGTGGCGCTGAAGTTGCCTGTGAATGTGGAGTTGGTGGCATGTGAAACCCGCATGTGGAGCATTCGTTTGTGTGGGATGCTGACCAAGCTTCATTTCAGTCCTAGGCACTCAAAGGGCACTAAGCATAGAGTGTGAAAACTGAGTTTTCTTGAGAGCTGCTTGGAAGCCTGATGGTGTGTGTAGTGAGCCAAATGGAGTTGTTCTCCCACAAGAACCACTCGGCTGATCCTTCTTCAATATGCCCTTCACCAACATGCAGTGTTTCCTTGACTGAATTAGCTCTCACACCAATATTTGCGTCTAGAGCCTTTGCATTGAGGGCTATCTGAAAACGGCTGTGGCGCTGAAGTTGCCTGTGAATGTGGAGTTGGTGGCATGTGAAACCCGCATGTGGAGCATTCGTTTGTGTGGGATGCTCTACCAGGTTCATTCCTAGATAATGCACTCAAAGGGCACGAAGCATAGAGTGTGAAAACTGAGTTTCCTTGAGAGCTGCTTGGAAGCCTGATGGTGTGTGAAGTTAGTGAGCCAAATGGAGTTGTTCTCCCACAAGAACCACTTGGCTGATCCTTCTTCAATATGCCCTTCACCAACATGCAGTGTTTCCTTGATTGAATTAGCTCTCACACCAATATTTGCGTCTAGAGCCTTTGCATTGAGGGCTATCTGAAAACGGCTGTGGCGCTGAAGTTGCCTGTGAATGTGGAGTTGGTGGCATGTGAAACCCGCATGTGGAGCATTCGTTTGTGTGGGATCCTCTACCAGGTTCATTCCTAGATAATGCACTCAAAGGGCACTAAGCATAGAGTGTGAAAACTGAGTTTCCTTGAGAGCTGCTTGGAAGCCTGATGGTGTGTGAAGTTAGTGAGCCAAATGGAGTTGTTCTCCCACAAGAACCACTCGGCTGATCCTTCTTCAATATGCCCTTCACCAACATGCAGTGTTTCCTTGATTGAATTAGCTCTCACACCAATATTTGCGTCTAGAGCCTTTGCATTGAGGGCTATCTGAAAACGGCTGTGGCGCTGAAGTTGCCTGTGAATGTGGAGTTGGTGGCATGTGAAACCCGCATGTGGAGCATTCGTTTGTGTGGGATTCTGACCAAGCTTCATTTCAGTCCTAGGCACTCAAAGGGCACTAAGCATAGAGTGTGAAAACTGAGTTTTCTTGAGAGCTGCTTGGAAGCCTGATGGTGTGTGTAGTGAGCCAAATGGAGTTGTTCTCCCACAAGAACCACTCGGCTGATCCTTCTTCAATATGCCCTTCACCAACATGCAGTGTTTCCTTGACTGAATTAGCTCTCACACCAATATTTGCGTCTAGAGCCTTTGCATTGAGGGCTATCTGAAAACGGCTGTGGCGCTGAAGTTGCCTGTGAATGTGGAGTTGGTGGCATGTGAAACCCGCATGTGGAGCATTCGTTTGTGTGGGATGCTCTACCAGGTTCATTCTTAGATAATGCACTCAAAGGGCACGAAGCATAGAGTGTGAAAACTGAGTTTCCTTGAGAGCTGCTTGGAAGCCTGATGGTGTGTGAAGTTAGTGAGCCAAATGGAGTTGTTCTCCCACAAGAACCACTCGGCTGATCCTTCTTCAATATGCCCTTCACCAACATGCAGTGTTTCCTTGATTGAATTAGCTCTCACACCAATATTTGCGTCTAGAGCCTTTGCATTGAGGGCTATCTGAAAACGGCTGTGGCGCTGAAGTTGCCTGTGAATGTGGAGTTGGTGGCATGTGAAACCCGCATGTGGAGCATTCGTTTGTGTGGGATGCTCTACCAGGTTCATTTCAGTCCTAGCCATAGAAAGGGCACTAAGCATAGAGTGTGAAAACTGAGTTTCCTTGAGAGCTGCTTGGAAGCCTGATGGTGTGTGAAGTTAGTGAGCCAAATGGAGTTGTTCTCCCACAAGAACCACTCGGCTGATCCTTCTTCAATATGCCCTTCACCAACATGCAGTGTTTCCTTGATTGAATTAGCTCTCACACCAATATTTGCGTCTAGAGCCTTTGCATTGAGGGCTATCTGAAAACGGCTGTGGCGCTGAAGTTGCCTGTGAATGTGGAGTTGGTGGCATGTGAAACCCGCATGTGGAGCATTCGTTTGTGTGGAATGCTGACCAAGCTTCATTTCAGTCCTAGGCACACAGAGAGCACTAAGCATAGAGTGTGAAAACTGAGTTTCCTTGAGAGCTGCTTGGAAGCCTGATGGTGTGTGAAGTTAGTGAGCCAAATGGAGTTGTTCTCCCACAAGAACCACTCGGCTGATCCTTCTTCAATATGCCCTTCACCAACATGCAGTGTTTCCTTGATTGAATTAGCTCTCACACCAATATTTGCGTCTAGAGCCTTTGCATTGAGGGCTATCTGAAAACGGCTGTGGCGCTGAAGTTGCCTGTGAATGTGGAGTTGGTGGCATGTGAAACCCGCATGTGGAGCATTCGTTTGTGTGGGATGCTGACCAAGCTTCATTTCAGTCCTAGGCACACATAGAGCACTAAGCATAGAGTGTGAAAACTGAGTTTCCTTGAGAGCTGCTTGGAAGCCTGATGGTGTGTGAAGTTAGTGAGCCAAATGGAGTTGTTCTCCCACAAGAACCACTCGGCTGATCCTTCTTCAATATGCCCTTCACCAACATGCAGTGTTTCCTTGATTGAATTAGCTCTCACACCAATATTTGCGTCTAGAGCCTTTGCATTGAGGGCTATCTGAAAACGGCTGTGGTGCTGAAGTTGCCTGTGAATGTGGAGTTGGTGGCATGTGAAACCCGCATGTGGAGCATTCGTTTATGTGGGATGCTCTACCAGGTTCATTCCTAGAAAATGCACTCAAAGGGCACTAAGCATAGAGTGTGAAAACTGAGTTTCCTTGAGAGCTGCTTGGAAGCCTGATGGTGTGTGAAGTTAGTGAGCCAAATGGAGTTGTTCTCCCACAAGAACCACTCGGCTGATCCTTCTTCAATATGCCCTTCACCAACATGCAGTGTTTCCTTGATTGAATTAGCTCTCACACCAATATTTGCGTCTAGAGCCTTTGCATTGAGGGCTATCTGAAAACGGCTGTGGCGCTGAAGTTGCCTATGAATGTGGAGTTGGTGGCATGTGAAACCCGCATGTGGAGCATTCGTTTGTGTGGGATGCTGACCAAGCTTCATTTCAGTCCTAGGCACTCAAAGGGCACTAAGCATAGAGTGTGAAAACTGAGTTTCCTTGAGAGCTGCTTGGAAGCCTGATGGTGTGTGTAGTGAGCCAAATGGAGTTGTTCTCCCCCAAGAACCACTCGGCTGATCCTTCTTCAATATGCCCTTCACCAACATGCAGTGTTTCCTTGATTGAATTAGTTCTCACACCAATATTTGCGTCTAGAGCCTTTGCATTGAGGGCTATCTGAAAACGGCTGTGGCGCTGAAGTTGCCTGTGAATGTGGAGTTGGTGGCATGTGAAACCCGCATGTGGAACATTCGTTTGTGTGGGATGCTCTACCAGGTTCATTCCTAGATAATGCATTCAAAGGGCACTAAGCATAGAGTGTGAAAACTGAGTTTCCTTGAGAGCTGCTTGGAAGCCTGATGGTGTGTGAAGTTAGTGAGCCAAATGGAGTTGTTCTCCCACAAGAACCACTCGGCTGATCCTTCTGCAATATGCCCTTCACCAACATGCAGTGTTTCCTTGATTGAATTAGCTCTCACACCAATATTTGCGTCTAGAGCCTTTGCATTGAGGGCTATCTGAAAACGGCTGTGGCGCTGAAGTTGCCTGTGAATGTGGAGTTGGTGGCATGTGAAACCCGCATGTGGAGCATTCGTTTGTGTGGGATGCTCTACCAGGTTCATTCCTAGATAATGCACTCAAAGGGCACTAAGCATAGAGTGTGAAAACTGAGTTTCCTTGAGAGCTGCTTGGAAGCCTGATGGTGTGTGAAGTTAGTGAGCCAAATGGAGTTGTTCTCCCACAAGAACCACTCGGCTGATCCTTCTTCAATATGCCCTTCACCAACATGCAGTGTTTCCTTGATTGAATTAGCTCTCACACCAATATTTGCGTCTAGAGCCTTTGCATTGAGGGCTATCTGAAAACGGCTGTGGCGCTGAAGTTGCCTGTGAATGTGGAGTTGGTGGCATGTGAAACCCGCATGTGGAGCATTCGTTTGTGTGGGATGCTGACCAAGCTTCATTTCAGTCCTAGGCACACATAGAGCACTAAGCATAGAGTGTGAAAACTGAGTTTCCTTGAGAGCTGCTTGGAAGCCTGATGGTGTGTGAAGTTAGTGAGCCAAATGGAGTTGTTCTCCCACAAGAACCACTTCGCTGATCCTTCTTCAATATGCCCTTCACCAACATGCAGTGTTTCCTTGATTGAATTAGCTCTCACACCAATATTTGCGTCTAGAGCCTTTGCATTGAGGGCTATCTGAAAACGGCTGTGGCGCTGAAGTTGCCTGTGAATGTGGAGTTGGTGGCATGTGAAACCCGCATGTGGAGCATTCGTTTGTGTGGGATGCTGACCAAGCTTCATTTCAGTCCTAGGCACTCAAAGGGCACTAAGCATAGAGTGTGAAAACTGAGTTTCCTTGAGAGCTGCTTGGAAGCCTGATGGTGTGTGAAGTTAGTGAGCCAAATGGAGTTGTTCTCCCACAAGAACCACTCGGCTGATCCTTCTTCAATATGCCCTTCACCAACATGCAGTGTTTCCTTGATTGAATTAGCTCTCACACCAATATTTGCGTCTAGAGCCTTTGCATTGAGGGCTATCTGAAAACGGCTGTGGCGCTGAAGTTGCCTGTGAATGTGGAGTTGGTGGCATGTGAAACCCGCATGTGGAGCATTCGTTTGTGTGGGATGCTCTACCAGGTTCATTTCAATCCTAGCCATAGAAAGGACACTAAGGATAGAGTGTGAAAACTGAGTTTCCTTGAGAGCTGCTTGGAAGCCTGATGGTGTGTGAAGTTAGTGAGCCAAATGGAGTTGTTCTCCCACAAGAACTACTCGGCTGATCCTTCTTCAATATGCCCTTCACCAACATGCAGTGTTTCCTTGATTGAATTAGCTCTCACACCAATATTTGCGTCTAGAGCCTTTGCATTGAGGGCTATCTGAAAACGGCTGTGGCGCTGAAGTTGCCTGTGAATGTGGAGTTCGTGGCATGTGAAACCCGCATGTGGAGCATTCGTTTGTGTGGAATGCTGACCAAGCTTCATTTCAGTCCTAGGCACACAGAGAGCACTAAGCATAGAGTGTGAAAACTGAGTTTCCTTGAGACCTGCTTGGAAGCCTGATGGTGTGTGAAGTTAGTGAGCCAAATGGAGTTGTTCTCCCACAAGAACCACTCGGCTGATCCTTCTTCAATATGCCCTTCACCAACATGCAGTGTTTCCTTGATTGAATTAGCTCTCACACCAATATTTGCGTCTAGAGCCTTTGCATTGAGCGCTATCTGAAAACGGCTGTGGCGCTGAAGTTGCCTGAGAATGTGGAGTTGGTGGCATGTGAAACCCGCATGTGGAGCATTCGTTTGTGTGGGATGCTGACCAAGCTTCATTTCAGTCCTAGGCACACATAGAGCACTAAGCATAGAGTGTGAAAACTGAGTTTCCTTGAGAGCTGCTTGGAAGCCTGATGGTGTGTGAAGTTAGTGAGCCAAATGGAGTTGTTCTCCCACAAGAACTACTCGGCTGATCCTTCTTCAATATGCCCTTCACCAACATACAGTGTTTCCTTGATTGAATTAGCTCTCACACCAATATTTGCGTCTAGAGCCTTTGCATTGAGGGCTATCTGAAAACGGCTGTGGCGCTGAAGTTGCCTGTGAATGTGGAGTTGGTGGCATGTGAAACCCGCATGTGGAACATTCGTTTGTGTGGGATGCTCTACCAGGTTCATTCCTAGATAATGCACTCAAAGGGCACTGAGCATAGAGTGTGAAAACTGAGTTTCCTTGAGAGCTGCTTGGAAGCCTGATGGTGTGTGAATTTAGTGAGCCAAATGGAGTTGTTCTCCCACAAGAACCACTCGGCTGATCCTTCTTCAATATGCCCTTCACCAACATGCAGTGTTTCCTTGATTGAATTAGCTCTCACACCAATATTTGCGTCTAGAGCCTTTGCATTGAGGGCTATCTGAAAACGGCTGTGGCGCTGAAGTTGCCTGTGAATGTGGAGTTGGTGGCATGTGAAACCCGCATGTGGAGCATTCGTTTGTGTGGGATGCTCTACCAGGTTCATTCCTAGATAATGCATTCAGAGGGCACTAAACATAGAGTGTGAAAACTGAGTTTCCTTGAGAGCTGCTTGGAAGCCTGATGGTGTGTGAAGTTAGTTAGCCAAATGGAGTTGTTCTCCCACAAGAACTACTCGGCTGATCCTTCTTCAATATGCCCTTCACCAACATGCAGTGTTTCCTTGATTGAATTAGCTCTCACACCAATATTTGTGTCTAGAGCCTTTGCATTGAGGGCTATCTGAAAACGGCTGTGGCGCTGAAGTTGCCTGTGAATGTGGAGTTGGTGGCATGTGAAACCCGCATGTGGAGCATTCGTTTGTGTGGGATGCTGACCAAGCTTCATTTCAGTCCTAGGCACTCAAAGGGCACTAAGCATAGAGTGTGAAAACTGAGTTTTCTTGAGAGCTGCTTGGAAGCCTGATGGTGTGTGTAGTGAGCCAAATGGAGTTGTTCTCCCACAAGAACCACTCGGCTGATCCTTCTTCAATATGCCCTTCACCAACATGCAGTGTTTCCTTGACTGAATTAGCTCTCACACCAATATTTGCGTCTAGAGCCTTTGCATTGAGGGCTATCTGAAAACGGCTGTGGCGCTGAAGTTGCCTGTGAATGTGGAGTTGGTGGCATGTGAAACCCGCATGTGGAGCATTCGTTTGTGTGGGATGCTCTACCAGGTTCATTCCTAGATAATGCACTCAAAGGGCACGAAGCATAGAGTGTGAAAACTGAGTTTCCTTGAGAGCTGCTTGGAAGCCTGATGGTGTGTGAAGTTAGTGAGCCAAATGGAGTTGTTCTCCCACAAGAACCACTTGGCTGATCCTTCTTCAATATGCCCTTCACCAACATGCAGTGTTTCCTTGATTGAATTAGCTCTCACACCAATATTTGCGTCTAGAGCCTTTGCATTGAGGGCTATCTGAAAACGGCTGTGGCGCTGAAGTTGCCTGTGAATGTGGAGTTGGTGGCATGTGAAACCCGCATGTGGAGCATTCGTTTGTGTGGGATCCTCTACCAGGTTCATTCCTAGATAATGCACTCAAAGGGCACTAAGCATAGAGTGTGAAAACTGAGTTTCCTTGAGAGCTGCTTGGAAGCCTGATGGTGTGTGAAGTTAGTGAGCCAAATGGAGTTGTTCTCCCACAAGAACCACTCGGCTGATCCTTCTTCAATATGCCCTTCACCAACATGCAGTGTTTCCTTGATTGAATTAGCTCTCACACCAATATTTGCGTCTAGAGCCTTTGCATTGAGGGCTATCTGAAAACGGCTGTGGCGCTGAAGTTGCCTGTGAATGTGGAGTTGGTGGCATGTGAAACCCGCATGTGGAGCATTCGTTTGTGTGGGATGCTCTACCAGGTTCATTCCTAGAAAATGCACTCAAAGGGCACTGAGCATAGAGTGTGAAAACTGAGTTTCCTTGAGAGCTGCTTGGAAGCCTGATGGTGTGTGAAGTTAGTGAGCCAAATGGAGTTGTTCTCCCACAAGAACCACTCGGCTGATCCTTCTTCAATATGCCCTTCACCAACATGCAGTGTTTCCTTGATTGAATTAGCTCTCGCACCAATATTTGCGTCTAGAGCCTTTGCATTGAGGGCTATCTGAAAACGGCTGTGGCGCTGAAGTTGCCTGTGAATGTGGAGTTGGTGGCATGTGAAACCCGCATGTGGAACATTCGTTTCTGTGGGATGCTCTACCAGGTTCATTTCATTCCTAGATAATGCACTCAAAGGGCACTAAGCATAGAGTGTGAAAACTGAGTTTCCTTGAGAGCTGCTTGGAAGCCTGATGGTGTGTGAAGTTAGTGAGCCAAATGGAGTTGTTCTCCCACAAGAACCACTCGGCTGATCCTTCTTCAATATGCCCTTCACCAACATGCAGTGTTTCCTTGATTGAATTAGCTCTCACACCAATATTTGCGTCTAGAGCCTTTGCATTGAGGGCTATCTGAAAACGGCTGTGGCGCTGAAGTTGCCTGTGAATGTGGAGTTGGTGGCATGTGAAACCCGCATGTGGAGCATTCGTTTGTGTGGGATGCTCTACCAGGTTCATTCCTAGATAATCCACTCAAAGGGCACTAAGCATAGAGTGTGAAAACTGAGTTTCCTTGAGAGCTGCTTGGAAGCCTGATGGTGTGTGAAGTTAGTGAGCCAAATGGAGTTGTTCTCCCACAAGAACCACTCGGCTGATCCTTCTTCAATATGCCCTTCACCAACATGCAGTGTTTCCTTGATTGAATTAGCTCTCACACCAATATTTGCGTCTAGAGCCTTTGCATTGAGGGCTATCTGAAAACGGCTGTGGCGCTGAAGTTGCCTGTGAATGTGGAGTTGGTGGCATGTGAAACCCGCATGTGGAGCATTCGTTTGTGTGGGATGCTCTACCAGGTTCATTCCTAGATAATGCATTCAAAGGGCACTAAACATAGAGTGTGAAAACTGAGTTTCCTTGAGAGCTGCTTGGAAGCCTGATGGTGTGTGAAGTTAGTTAGCCAAATGGAGTTGTTCTCCCACAAGAACTACTCGGCTGATCCTTCTTCAATATGCCCTTCACCAACATGCAGTGTTTCCTTGATTGAATTAGCTCTCACACCAATATTTGTGTCTAGAGCCTTTGCATTGAGGGCTATCTGAAAACGGCTGTGGCGCTGAAGTTGCCTGTGAATGTGGAGTTGGTGGCATGTGAAACCCGCATGTGGAGCATTCGTTTGTGTGGGATGCTGACCAAGCTTCATTTCAGTCCTAGGCACTCAAAGGGCACTAAGCATAGAGTGTGAAAACTGAGTTTTCTTGAGAGCTGCTTGGAAGCCTGATGGTGTGTGTAGTGAGCCAAATGGAGTTGTTCTCCCACAAGAACCACTCGGCTGATCCTTCTTCAATATGCCCTTCACCAACATGCAGTGTTTCCTTGACTGAATTAGCTCTCACACCAATATTTGCGTCTAGAGCCTTTGCATTGAGGGCTATCTGAAAACGGCTGTGGCGCTGAAGTTGCCTGTGAATGTGGAGTTGGTGGCATGTGAAACCCGCATGTGGAGCATTCGTTTGTGTGGGATGCTCTACCAGGTTCATTCCTAGATAATGCACTCAAAGGGCACGAAGCATAGAGTGTGAAAACTGAGTTTCCTTGAGAGCTGCTTGGAAGCCTGATGGTGTGTGAAGTTAGTGAGCCAAATGGAGTTGTTCTCCCACAAGAACCACTTGGCTGATCCTTCTTCAATATGCCCTTCACCAACATGCAGTGTTTCCTTGATTGAATTAGCTCTCACACCAATATTTGCGTCTAGAGCCTTTGCATTGAGGGCTATCTGAAAACGGCTGTGGCGCTGAAGTTGCCTGTGAATGTGGAGTTGGTGGCATGTGAAACCCGCATGTGGAGCATTCGTTTGTGTGGGATGCTCTACCAGGTTCATTCCTAGATAATGCACTCAAAGGGCACTAAGCATAGAGTGTGAAAACTGAGTTTCCTTGAGAGCTGCTTGGAAGCCTGATGGTGTGTGAAGTTAGTGAGCCAAATGGAGTTGTTCTCCCACAAGAACCACTCGGCTGATCCTTCTTCAATATGCCCTTCACCAACATGCAGTGTTTCCTTGATTGAATTAGCTCTCACACCAATATTTGCGTCTAGAGCCTTTGCATTGAGGGCTATCTGAAAACGGCTGTGGCGCTGAAGTTGCCTGTGAATGTGGAGTTGGTGGCATGTGAAACCCGCATGTGGAGCATTCGTTTGTGTGGGATGCTGACCAAGCTTCATTTCAGTCCTAGGCACACATAGAGCACTAAGCATAGAGTGTGAAAACTGAGTTTCCTTGAGAGCTGCTTGGAAGCCTGATGGTGTGTGAAGTTAGTGAGCCAAATGGAGTTGTTCTCCCACAAGAACCACTTCGCTGATCCTTCTTCAATATGCCCTTCACCAACATGCAGTGTTTCCTTGATTGAATTAGCTCTCACACCAATATTTGCGTCTAGAGCCTTTGCATTGAGGGCTATCTGAAAACGGCTGTGGCGCTGAAGTTGCCTGTGAATGTGGAGTTGGTGGCATGTGAAACCCGCATGTGGAGCATTCGTTTGTGTGGGATGCTGACCAAGCTTCATTTCAGTCCTAGGCACTCAAAGGGCACTAAGCATAGAGTGTGAAAACTGAGTTTCCTTGAGAGCTGCTTGGAAGCCTGATGGTGTGTGAAGTTAGTGAGCCAAATGGAGTTGTTCTCCCACAAGAACCACTTCGCTGATCCTTCTTCAATATGCCCTTCACCAACATGCAGTGTTTCCTTGATTGAATTAGCTCTCACACCAATATTTGCGTCTAGAGCCTTTGCATTGAGGGCTATCTGAAAACGGCTGTATCGCTGAAGTTGCCTGTGAATGTGGAGTTGGTGGCATGTGAAACCCGCATGTGGAGCATTCGTTTATGTGGGATGCTCTACCAGGTTCATTCCTAGAAAATGCACTCAAAGGGCACTGAGCATAGAGTGTGAAAACTGAGTTTCCTTGAGAGCTGCTTGGAAGCCTGATGGTGTGTGAAGTTAGTGAGCCAAATGGAGTTGTTCTCCCACAAGAACCACTCGGCTGATCCTTCTTCAATATGCCCTTCACCAACATGCAGTGTTTCCTTGATTGAATTAGCTCTCACACCAATATTTGCGTCTAGAGCCTTTGCATTGAGGGCTATCTGAAAACGGCTGTGGCGCTGAAGTTGCCTGTGAATGTGGAGTTGGTGGCATGTGAAACCCGCATGTGGAGCATTCGTTTGTGTGGGATGCTCTACCAGGTTCATTTCAATCCTAGCCATAGAAAGGACACTAAGGATAGAGTGTGAAAACTGAGTTTCCTTGAGAGCTGCTTGGAAGCCTGATGGTGTGTGAAGTTAGTGAGCCAAATGGAGTTGTTCTCCCACAAGAACTACTCGGCTGATCCTTCTTCAATATGCCCTTCACCAACATGCAGTGTTTCCTTGATTGAATTAGCTTTCACACCAATATTTGCGTCTAGAGCCTTTGCATTGAGGGCTATCTGAAAACGGCTGTGGCGCTGAAGTTGCCTGTGAATGTGGAGTTCGTGGTATGTGAAACCCGCATGTGGAGCATTCGTTTGTGTGGAATGCTGACCAAGCTTCATTTCAGTCCTAGGCACACAGAGAGCACTAAGCATAGAGTGTGAAAACTGAGTTTCCTTGAGACCTGCTTGGAAGCCTGATGGTGTGTGAAGTTAGTGAGCCAAATGGAGTTGTTCTCCCACAAGAACCACTCGGCTGATCCTTCTTCAATATGCCCTTCACCAACATGCAGTGTTTCCTTGATTGAATTAGCTCTCACACCAATATTTGCGTCTAGAGCCTTTGCATTGAGCGCTATCTGAAAACGGCTGTGGCGCTGAAGTTGCCTGAGAATGTGGAGTTGGTGGCATGTGAAACCCGCATGTGGAGCATTCGTTTGTGTGGGATGCTGACCAAGCTTCATTTCAGTCCTAGGCACACATAGAGCACTAAGCATAGAGTGTGAAAACTGAGTTTCCTTGAGAGCTGCTTGGAAGCCTGATGGTGTGTGAAGTTAGTGAGCCAAATGGAGTTGTTCTCCCACAAGAACTACTCGGCTGATCCTTCTTCAATATGCCCTTCACCAACATACAGTGTTTCCTTGATTGAATTAGCTCTCACACCAATATTTGCGTCTAGAGCCTTTGCATTGAGGGCTATCTGAAAACGGCTGTGGCGCTGAAGTTGCCTGTGAATGTGGAGTTGGTGGCATGTGAAACCCGCATGTGGAACATTCGTTTGTGTGGGATGCTCTACCAGGTTCATTCCTAGATAATGCACTCAAAGGGCACTGAGCATAGAGTGTGAAAACTGAGTTTCCTTGAGAGCTGCTTGGAAGCCTGATGGTGTGTGAATTTAGTGAGCCAAATGGAGTTGTTCTCCCACAAGAACCACTCGGCTGATCCTTCTTCAATATGCCCTTCACCAACATGCAGTGTTTCCTTGATTGAATTAGCTCTCACACCAATATTTGCGTCTAGAGCCTTTGCATTGAGGGCTATCTGAAAACGGCTGTGGCGCTGAAGTTGCCTGTGAATGTGGAGTTGGTGGCATGTGAAACCCGCATGTGGAGCATTCGTTTGTGTGGGATGCTCTACCAGGTTCATTCCTAGATAATGCATTCAGAGGGCACTAAACATAGAGTGTGAAAACTGAGTTTCCTTGAGAGCTGCTTGGAAGCCTGATGGTGTGTGAAGTTAGTTAGCCAAATGGAGTTGTTCTCCCACAAGAACTACTCGGCTGATCCTTCTTCAATATGCCCTTCACCAACATGCAGTGTTTCCTTGATTGAATTAGCTCTCACACCAATATTTGTGTCTAGAGCCTTTGCATTGAGGGCTATCTGAAAACGGCTGTGGCGCTGAAGTTGCCTGTGAATGTGGAGTTGGTGGCATGTGAAACCCGCATGTGGAGCATTCGTTTGTGTGGGATGCTGACCAAGCTTCATTTCAGTCCTAGGCACTCAAAGGGCACTAAGCATAGAGTGTGAAAACTGAGTTTTCTTGAGAGCTGCTTGGAAGCCTGATGGTGTGTGTAGTGAGCCAAATGGAGTTGTTCTCCCACAAGAACCACTCGGCTGATCCTTCTTCAATATGCCCTTCACCAACATGCAGTGTTTCCTTGACTGAATTAGCTCTCACACCAATATTTGCGTCTAGAGCCTTTGCATTGAGGGCTATCTGAAAACGGCTGTGGCGCTGAAGTTGCCTGTGAATGTGGAGTTGGTGGCATGTGAAACCCGCATGTGGAGCATTCGTTTGTGTGGGATGCTCTACCAGGTTCATTCCTAGATAATGCACTCAAAGGGCACGAAGCATAGAGTGTGAAAACTGAGTTTCCTTGAGAGCTGCTTGGAAGCCTGATGGTGTGTGAAGTTAGTGAGCCAAATGGAGTTGTTCTCCCACAAGAACCACTTGGCTGATCCTTCTTCAATATGCCCTTCACCAACATGCAGTGTTTCCTTGATTGAATTAGCTCTCACACCAATATTTGCGTCTAGAGCCTTTGCATTGAGGGCTATCTGAAAACGGCTGTGGCGCTGAAGTTGCCTGTGAATGTGGAGTTGGTGGCATGTGAAACCCGCATGTGGAGCATTCGTTTGTGTGGGATCCTCTACCAGGTTCATTCCTAGATAATGCACTCAAAGGGCACTAAGCATAGAGTGTGAAAACTGAGTTTCCTTGAGAGCTGCTTGGAAGCCTGATGGTGTGTGAAGTTAGTGAGCCAAATGGAGTTGTTCTCCCACAAGAACCACTCGGCTGATCCTTCTTCAATATGCCCTTCACCAACATGCAGTGTTTCCTTGATTGAATTAGCTCTCACACCAATATTTGCGTCTAGAGCCTTTGCATTGAGGGCTATCTGAAAACGGCTGTGGCGCTGAAGTTGCCTGTGAATGTGGAGTTGGTGGCATGTGAAACCCGCATGTGGAGCATTCGTTTGTGTGGGATGCTCTACCAGGTTCATTCCTAGAAAATGCACTCAAAGGGCACTGAGCATAGAGTGTGAAAACTGAGTTTCCTTGAGAGCTGCTTGGAAGCCTGATGGTGTGTGAAGTTAGTGAGCCAAATGGAGTTGTTCTCCCACAAGAACCACTCGGCTGATCCTTCTTCAATATGCCCTTCACCAACATGCAGTGTTTCCTTGATTGAATTAGCTCTCGCACCAATATTTGCGTCTAGAGCCTTTGCATTGAGGGCTATCTGAAAACGGCTGTGGCGCTGAAGTTGCCTGTGAATGTGGAGTTGGTGGCATGTGAAACCCGCATGTGGAACATTCGTTTCTGTGGGATGCTCTACCAGGTTCATTTCATTCCTAGATAATGCACTCAAAGGGCACTAAGCATAGAGTGTGAAAACTGAGTTTCCTTGAGAGCTGCTTGGAAGCCTGATGGTGTGTGAAGTTAGTGAGCCAAATGGAGTTGTTCTCCCACAAGAACCACTCGGCTGATCCTTCTTCAATATGCCCTTCACCAACATGCAGTGTTTCCTTGATTGAATTAGCTCTCACACCAATATTTGCGTCTAGAGCCTTTGCATTGAGGGCTATCTGAAAACGGCTGTGGCGCTGAAGTTGCCTGTGAATGTGGAGTTGGTGGCATGTGAAACCCGCATGTGGAGCATTCGTTTGTGTGGGATGCTCTACCAGGTTCATTCCTAGATAATGCACTCAAAGGGCACTAAGCATAGAGTGTGAAAACTGAGTTTCCTTGAGAGCTGCTTGGAAGCCTGATGGTGTGTGAAGTTAGTGAGCCAAATGGAGTTGTTCTCCCACAAGAACCACTCGGCTGATCCTTCTTCAATATGCCCTTCACCAACATGCAGTGTTTCCTTGATTGAATTAGCTCTCACACCAATATTTGCGTCTAGAGCCTTTGCATTGAGGGCTATCTGAAAACGGCTGTGGCGCTGAAGTTGCCTGTGAATGTGGAGTTGGTGGCATGTGAAACCCGCATGTGGAGCATTCGTTTGTGTGGGATGCTCTACCAGGTTCATTCCTAGATAATGCATTCAAAGGGCACTAAACATAGAGTGTGAAAACTGAGTTTCCTTGAGAGCTGCTTGGAAGCCTGATGGTGTGTGAAGTTAGTTAGCCAAATGGAGTTGTTCTCCCACAAGAACTACTCGGCTGATCCTTCTTCAATATGCCCTTCACCAACATGCAGTGTTTCCTTGATTGAATTAGCTCTCACACCAATATTTGTGTCTAGAGCCTTTGCATTGAGGGCTATCTGAAAACGGCTGTGGCGCTGAAGTTGCCTGTGAATGTGGAGTTGGTGGCATGTGAAACCCGCATGTGGAGCATTCGTTTGTGTGGGATGCTGACCAAGCTTCATTTCAGTCCTAGGCACTCAAAGGGCACTAAGCATAGAGTGTGAAAACTGAGTTTTCTTGAGAGCTGCTTGGAAGCCTGATGGTGTGTGTAGTGAGCCAAATGGAGTTGTTCTCCCACAAGAACCACTCGGCTGATCCTTCTTCAATATGCCCTTCACCAACATGCAGTGTTTCCTTGACTGAATTAGCTCTCACACCAATATTTGCGTCTAGAGCCTTTGCATTGAGGGCTATCTGAAAACGGCTGTGGCGCTGAAGTTGCCTGTGAATGTGGAGTTGTTGGCATGTGAAACCCGCATGTGGAGCATTCGTTTGTGTGGGATGCTCTACCAGGTTCATTCCTAGATAATGCACTCAAAGGGCACGAAGCATAGAGTGTGAAAACTGAGTTTCCTTGAGAGCTGCTTGGAAGCCTGATGGTGTGTGAAGTTAGTGAGCCAAATGGAGTTGTTCTCCCACAAGAACCACTCGGCTGATCCTTCTTCAATATGCCCTTCACCAACATGCAGTGTTTCCTTGATTGAATTAGCTCTCACACCAATATTTGCGTCTAGAGCCTTTGCATTGAGGGCTATCTGAAAACGGCTGTGGCGCTGAAGTTGCCTGTGAATGTGGAGTTGGTGGCATGTGAAACCCGCATGTGGAGCATTCGTTTGTGTGGGATGCTCTACCAGGTTCATTCCTAGATAATGCACTCAAAGGGCACTAAGCATAGAGTGTGAAAACTGAGTTTCCTTGAGAGCTGCTTGGAAGCCTGATGGTGTGTGAAGTTAGTGAGCCAAATGGAGTTGTTCTCCCACAAGAACCACTCGGCTGATCCTTCTTCAATATGCCCTTCACCAACATGCAGTGTTTCCTTGATTGAATTAGCTCTCACACCAATATTTGCGTCTAGAGCCTTTGCATTGAGGGCTATCTGAAAACGGCTGTGGCGCTGAAGTTGCCTGTGAATGTGGAGTTGGTGGCATGTGAAACCCGCATGTGGAGCATTCGTTTGTGTGGGATGCTCTACCAGGTTCATTCCTAGATAATGCATTCAAAGGGCACTAAACATAGAGTGTGAAAACTGAGTTTCCTTGAGAGCTGCTTGGAAGCCTGATGGTGTGTGAAGTTAGTTAGCCAAATGGAGTTGTTCTCCCACAAGAACTACTCGGCTGATCCTTCTTCAATATGCCCTTCACCAACATGCAGTGTTTCCTTGATTGAATTAGCTCTCACACCAATATTTGTGTCTAGAGCCTTTGCATTGAGGGCTATCTGAAAACGGCTGTGGCGCTGAAGTTGCCTGTGAATGTGGAGTTGGTGGCATGTGAAACCCGCATGTGGAGCATTCGTTTGTGTGGGATGCTGACCAAGCTTCATTTCAGTCCTAGGCACTCAAAGGGCACTAAGCATAGAGTGTGAAAACTGAGTTTTCTTGAGAGCTGCTTGGAAGCCTGATGGTGTGTGTAGTGAGCCAAATGGAGTTGTTCTCCCACAAGAACCACTCGGCTGATCCTTCTTCAATATGCCCTTCACCAACATGCAGTGTTTCCTTGACTGAATTAGCTCTCACACCAATATTTGCGTCTAGAGCCTTTGCATTGAGGGCTATCTGAAAACGGCTGTGGCGCTGAAGTTGCCTGTGAATGTGGAGTTGTTGGCATGTGAAACCCGCATGTGGAGCATTCGTTTGTGTGGGATGCTCTACCAGGTTCATTCCTAGATAATGCACTCAAAGGGCACGAAGCATAGAGTGTGAAAACTGAGTTTCCTTGAGAGCTGCTTGGAAGCCTGATGGTGTGTGAAGTTAGTGAGCCAAATGGAGTTGTTCTCCCACAAGAACCACTTGGCTGATCCTTCTTCAATATGCCCTTCACCAACATGCAGTGTTTCCTTGATTGAATTAGCTCTCACACCAATATTTGCGTCTAGAGCCTTTGCATTGAGGGCTATCTGAAAACGGCTGTGGCGCTGAAGTTGCCTGTGAATGTGGAGTTGGTGGCATGTGAAACCCGCATGTGGAGCATTCGTTTGTGTGGGATCCTCTACCAGGTTCATTCCTAGATAATGCACTCAAAGGGCACTAAGCATAGAGTGTGAAAACTGAGTTTCCTTGAGAGCTGCTTGGAAGCCTGATGGTGTGTGAAGTTAGTGAGCCAAATGGAGTTGTTCTCCCACAAGAACCACTCGGCTGATCCTTCTTCAATATGCCCTTCACCAACATGCAGTGTTTCCTTGATTGAATTAGCTCTCACACCAATATTTGCGTCTAGAGCCTTTGCATTGAGAGCTATCTGAAAACGGCTGTGGCGCTGAAGTTGCCTGTGAATGTGGAGTTGGTGGCATGTGAAACCCGCATGTGGAGCATTCGTTTGTGTGGGATGCTCTACCAGGTTCATTCCTAGATAATGCATTCAAAGGGCACTAAACATAGAGTGTGAAAACTGAGTTTCCTTGAGAGCTGCTTGGAAGCCTGATGGTGTGTGAAGTTAGTTAGCCAAATGGAGTTGTTCTCCCACAAGAACTACTCGGCTGATCCTTCTTCAATATGCCCTTCACCAACATGCAGTGTTTCCTTGATTGAATTAGCTCTCACACCAATATTTGTGTCTAGAGCCTTTGCATTGAGGGCTATCTGAAAACGGCTGTGGCGCTGAAGTTGCCTGTGAATGTGGAGTTGGTGGCATGTGAAACCCGCATGTGGAGCATTCGTTTGTGTGGGATGCTGACCAAGCTTCATTTCAGTCCTAGGCACTCAAAGGGCACTAAGCATAGAGTGTGAAAACTGAGTTTTCTTGAGAGCTGCTTGGAAGCCTGATGGTGTGTGTAGTGAGCCAAATGGAGTTGTTCTCCCACAAGAACCACTCGGCTGATCCTTCTTCAATATGCCCTTCACCAACATGCAGTGTTTCCTTGACTGAATTAGCTCTCACACCAATATTTGCGTCTAGAGCCTTTGCATTGAGGGCTATCTGAAAACGGCTGTGGCGCTGAAGTTGCCTGTGAATGTGGAGTTGGTGGCATGTGAAACCCGCATGTGGAGCATTCGTTTGTGTGGGATGCTCTACCAGGTTCATTCCTAGATAATGCACTCAAAGGGCACGAAGCATAGAGTGTGAAAACTGAGTTTCCTTGAGAGCTGCTTGGAAGCCTGATGGTGTGTGAAGTTAGTGAGCCAAATGGAGTTGTTCTCCCACAAGAACCACTCGGCTGATCCTTCTTCAATATGCCCTTCACCAACATGCAGTGTTTCCTTGATTGAATTAGCTCTCACACCAATATTTGCGTCTAGAGCCTTTGCATTGAGGGCTATCTGAAAACGGCTGTGGCGCTGAAGTTGCCTGTGAATGTGGAGTTGGTGGCATGTGAAACCCGCATGTGGAGCATTCGTTTGTGTGGGATGCTCTACCAGGTTCATTCCTAGATAATGCACTCAAAGGGCACTAAGCATAGAGTGTGAAAACTGAGTTTTCTTGAGAGCTGCTTGGAAGGCTGATGGTGTGTGTAGTGAGCCAAATGGAGTTGTTCTCCCACAAGAATCACTCGGCTGATCCTTCTTCAATATTCCCTTCACCAACATGCAGTGTTTCCTTGATTGAATTAGCTCTCACACCAATATTTGCGTCTAGAGCCTTTGCATTGAGGGCTATCTGAAAACGGCTGTGGCGCTGAAGTTGCCTGTGAATGTGGAGTTGGTGGCATGTGAAACCCGCATGTGGAGCATTCGTTTGTGTGGGATGCTCTACCAGGTTCATTTCAGTCCTAGCCATACAAAGGGCACTAAGCATAGAGTGTGAAAACTGAGTTTCCTTGAGAGCTGCTTGGAAGCCTGATGGTGTGTGAAGTTAGTGAGCCAAATGGAGTTGTTCTCCCACAAGAACCACTCGGCTGATTCTTCTTCAATATGCCCTTCACCAACATGCAGTGTTTCCTTGATTGAATTAGCTCTCACACCAATATTGGCGTCTAGAGCCTTTGCATTGAGGGCTATCTGAAAACGGCTGTGGCGCTGAAGTTGCCTGTGAATGTGGAGTTGGTGGCATGTGAAACCCGCATGTGGAGCATTCGTTTGTGTGGGATGCTGACCAAGCTTCATTTCAGTGCTAGGCACACATAGAGCACTAAGCATAGAGTGTGAAAACTGAGTTTCCTTGAGAGCTGCTTGGAAGCCTGATGGTGTGTGAAGTTAGTGAGCCAAATGGAGTTGTTCTCCCACAAGAACCACTCGGCTGATCCTTCTTCAAAATGCCCTTCACCAACATGCAGTGTTTCCTTGATTGAATTAGCTCTCACACCAATATTTGCGTCTAGAGCCTTTGCATTGAGGGCTATCTGAAAACGGCTGTGGCGCTGAAGTTGCCTGTGAATGTGGAGTTGGTGGCATGTGAAACCCGCATGTGGAGCATTCGTTTGTGTGGGATGCTCTCCAAGCTTCATTTCAGTCCTAGGCACTCAAAGGGCACTAAGCATAGAG
The DNA here is from genome assembly GCF_030435755.1 of Ochotona princeps. Taxonomy (NCBI): domain Eukaryota; kingdom Metazoa; phylum Chordata; class Mammalia; order Lagomorpha; family Ochotonidae; genus Ochotona; species Ochotona princeps. The sequence goes on along the minus strand of NW_026699070.1, from coordinate 15,247 downwards.
TGTGAAAACTGAGTTTCCTTGAGAGCTGCTTGGAAGCCTGATGGTGTGTGAAGTTAGTGAGCCAAATGGAGTTGTTCTCCCACAAGAACCACTCGACCGATCCTTCTTCAAAATGCCCTTCACCAACATGCAGTGTTTCCTTGATTGAATTAGCTCTCACACAAATATTTGCGTCTAGAGCCTTTGCATTGAGGGCTATGTAAAAACGGCTGTGGCGCTGAAGTTGCCTTTGAATGTGGAGTTGGTGGCATGTGAAACCCGCATGTGGAACATTCGTTTGTGTGGGATGCTCTACCAGGTTCATTCCTAGATAATGCACTCAAAGGGCACTAAGCATAGAGTGTGAAAACTGAGTTTCCTTGAGAGCTGCTTGGAAGCCTGATGGTGTGTGAAGTTAGTGAGCCAAATGGAGTTGTTCTCCCACAAGAACCACTTTGCTGATCCTTCTTCAATATGCCCTTCACCAACATGCAGTGTTTCCTTGATTGAATTAGCTCTCACACCAATATTTGCATCTAGAGCCTTTGCATTGAGGGCTATCTGAAAACGGCTGTGGCGCTGAAGTTGCCTGTGAATGTGGAGTTGGTGGCATGTGAAACCCGCATGTGGAGCATTCGTTTGTGTGGGATGCTCTACCAGGTTCATTCCTAGATAATGCACTCAAAGGGCACTAGGCATAGAGTGTGAAAACTGAGTTTCCTTGAGAGCTGCTTGGAAGCCTGATGGTGTGTGAAGTTAGTGAGCCAAATGGAGTTGTTCTCCCACAAGAACCACTCGGCTGATCCTTCTTCAATATTCCCTTCACCAACATGCAGTGTTTCCTTGATTGAATTAGCTCTCACACCAATATTTGCGTCTAGAGCCTTTGCATTGAGGGCTATCTGAAAACGGCTGTGGCGCTGAAGTTGCCTGTGAATGTGGAGTTGGTGGCATGTGAAACCCGCATGTGGAGCATTCGTTTGTGTGGGATGCTCTACCAGGTTCATTCCTAGATAATGCATTCAAAGGGCACTAAACACAGAGTGTGAAAACTGAGTTTCCTTGAGAGCTGCTTGGAAGCCTGATGGTGTGTGAAGTTAGTGAGCCAAATGGAGTTGTTCTCCCACAAGAACTACTCGGCTGATCCTTCTTCAATATGCCCTTCACCAACATGCAGTGTTTCCTTGATTGAATTAGCTCTCACACCAATATTTTGCGTCTAAAGCCTTTGCATTGAGGGCTATCTGAAAACGGCTGTGGCGCTGAAGTTGCCTGTGAATGTGGAGTTGGTGGCATGTGAAACCTGCATGTGGAGCATTCGTTTGTGTGGGATGCTGACCAAGCTTCATTTCAGTCCTAGGCACTCAAAGGGCACTAAGCATAGAGTGTGAAAACTGAGTTTCCTTGAGAGCTGCTTGGAAGCCTGATGGTGTGTGAAGTTAGTGAGCCAAATGGAGTTGTCTCCCACAAGAACCACTCGGCTGATCCTTCTTCAATATGCCCTTCACCAACATGCAGTGTTTCCTTGATTGAATTAGCTCTCACACCAATATTTGCGTCTAGAGCCTTTGCATTGAGGCTATCTGAAAACGGCTGTGGCGCTGAAGTTGCCTGTGAATGTGGAGTTGGTGGCATGTGAAACCCGCATGTGGAGCATTCGTTTGTGTGGGATGCTCTACCAGGTTCATTCCTAGATAATGCATTCAAAGGGCACTAAGCATAGAGTGTGAAAACTGAGGTTCCTTGAGAGCTGCTTGGAAGGCTGATGGTGTGTGAAGTTAGTTAGCCAAATTGGAGTTGTTCTCCCACAAGAACCACTCGGCTGATCCTTCTTCAATATGCCCTTCACCAACATGCAGTGTTTCCTTGATTGAATTAGCTCTCACACCAATATTTGCGTCTAGAGCCTTTGCATTGAGGGCTATCTGAAAACGGCTGTGGCGCTGAATTTGCCTGTGAATGTGGAGTTGGTGGCATGTGAAACCCGCATGTGGAGCATTCGTTTGTGTGGGATGCTGACCAAGCTTCATTTCAGTCCTAGGCACTCAAAGGCACTAAGCATAGAGTGTGAAAACTGAGTTTCCTTGAGAGCTGCTTGGAAGCCTGATGGTGTGTGAAGTTAGTGAGCCAAATGGAGTTGTTCTCCCACAAGAACCACTCGGCTGATCCTTCTTCAATATGCCCTTCACCAACATGCAGTGTTTCCTTGATTGAATTAGCTCTCACACCAATATTTGCGTCTAGAGCCTTTGCATTGAGGGCTATCTGAAAACGGCTGTGGCGCTGAAGTTGCCTGTGAATGTGGAGTTGGTGGCATGTGAAACCCGCATGTGGAGCATTCGTTTGTGTGGGATGCTGACCAAGCTTCATTTCAGTCCTAGGCACTCAAAGGGCACTAAGCATAGAGTGTGAAAACTGAGTTTTCTTGAGAGCTGCTTGGAAGCCTGATGGTGTGTGTAGTGAGCCAAATGGAGTTGTTCTCCACAAGAACCACTCGGCTGATCCTTCTTCAATATGCCCTTCACCAACATGCAGTGTTTCCTTGACTGAATTAGCTCTCACACCAATATTTGCGTCTAGAGCCTTTGCATTGAGGGCTATCTGAAAACGGCTGTGGCGCTGAAGTTGCCTGTGAATGTGGAGTTGTTGCATGTGAAACCCGCATGTGGAGCATTCGTTTGTGTGGGATGCTCTACCAGGTTCATTCCTAGATAATGCACTCAAAGGGCACGAAGCATAGAGTGTGAAAACTGAGTTTCCTTGAGAGCTGCTTGGAAGCCTGATGGTGTGTGAAGTTAGTGAGCCAAATGGAGTTGTTCTCCCACAAGAACCACTTGGCTGATCCTTCTTCAATATGCCCTTCACCAACATGCAGTGTTTCCTTGATTGAATTAGCTCTCACACCAATATTTGCGTCTAGAGCCTTTGCATTGAGGGCTATCTGAAAACGGCTGTGGCGCTGAAGTTGCCTGTGAATGTGGAGTTGGTGGCATGTGAAACCCGCATGTGGAGCATTCGTTTGTGTGGGATCCTCTACCAGGTTCATTCCTAGATAATGCACTCAAAGGGCACTAAGCATAGAGTGTGAAAACTGAGTTTCCTTGAGAGCTGCTTGGAAGCCTGATGGTGTGTGAAGTTAGTGAGCCAAATGGAGTTGTTCTCCCACAAGAACCACTCGGCTGATCCTTCTTCAATATGCCCTTCACCAACATGCAGTGTTTCCTTGATTGAATTAGCTCTCACACCAATATTTGCGTCTAGAGCCTTTGCATTGAGGGCTATCTGAAAACGGCTGTGGCGCTGAAGTTGCCTGTGAATGTGGAGTTGGTGGCATGTGAAACCCGCATGTGGAGCATTCGTTTGTGTGGGATGCTCTACCAGGTTCATTCCTAGATAATGCATTCAAAGGGCACTAAACATAGAGTGTGAAAACTGAGTTTCCTTGAGAGCTGCTTGGAAGCCTGATGGTGTGTGAAGTTAGTTAGCCAAATGGAGTTGTTCTCCCACAAGAACTACTCGGCTGATCCTTCTTCAATATGCCCTTCACCAACATGCAGTGTTTCCTTGATTGAATTAGCTCTCACACCAATATTTGTGTCTAGAGCCTTTGCATTGAGGGCTATCTGAAAACGGCTGTGGCGCTGAAGTTGCCTGTGAATGTGGAGTTGGTGCATGTGAAACCCGCATGTGGAGCATTCGTTTGTGTGGGATGCTGACCAAGCTTCATTTCAGTCCTAGGCACTCAAAGGGCACTAAGCATAGAGTGTGAAAACTGAGTTTTCTTGAGAGCTGCTTGGAAGCCTGATGGTGTGGTGTAGTGAGCCAAATGGAGTTGTTCTCCCACAAGAACCACTCGGCTGATCCTTCTTCAATATGCCCTTCACCAACATGCAGTGTTTCCTTGACTGAATTAGCTCTCACACCAATATTTGCGTCTAGAGCCTTTGCATTGAGGGCTATCTGAAAACGGCTGTGGCGCTGAAGTTGCCTGTGAATGTGGAGTTGGTGGCATGTGAAACCCGCATGTGGAGCATTCGTTTGTGTGGGATGCTCTACCAGGTTCATTCCTAGATAATGCACTCAAAGGGCACGAAGCATAGAGTGTGAAAACTGAGTTTCCTTGAGAGCTGCTTGGAAGCCTGATGGTGTGTGAAGTTAGTGAGCCAAATGGAGTTGTTCTCCCACAAGAACCACTCGGCTGATCCTTCTTCAATATGCCCTTCACCAACATGCAGTGTTTCCTTGATTGAATTAGCTCTCACACCAATATTTGCGTCTAGAGCCTTTGCATTGAGGGCTATCTGAAAACGGCTGTGGCGCTGAAGTTGCCTGTGAATGTGGAGTTGGTGGCATGTGAAACCCGCATGTGGAGCATTCGTTTGTGTGGGATGCTCTACCAGGTTCATTCCTAGATAATGCACTCAAAGGGCACTAAGCATAGAGTGTGAAAACTGAGTTTTCTTGAGAGCTGCTTGGAAGGCTGATGGTGTGTGTAGTGAGCCAAATGGAGTTGTTCTCCCACAAGAATCACTCGGCTGATCCTTCTTCAATATTCCCTTCACCAACATGCAGTGTTTCCTTGATTGAATTAGCTCTCACACCAATATTTGCGTCTAGAGCCTTTGCATTGAGGGCTATCTGAAAACGGCTGTGGCGCTGAAGTTGCCTGTGAATGTGGAGTTGGTGGCATGTGAAACCCGCATGTGGAGCATTCGTTTGTGTGGGATGCTCTACCAGGTTCATTTCAGTCCTAGCCATACAAAGGGCACTAAGCATAGAGTGTGAAAACTGAGTTTCCTTGAGAGCTGCTTGGAAGCCTGATGGTGTGTGAAGTTAGTGAGCCAAATGGAGTTGTTCTCCCACAAGAACCACTCGGCTGATTCTTCTTCAATATGCCCTTCACCAACATGCAGTGTTTCCTTGATTGAATTAGCTCTCACACCAATATTGGCGTCTAGAGCCTTTGCATTGAGGGCTATCTGAAAACGGCTGTGGCGCTGAAGTTGCCTGTGAATGTGGAGTTGGTGGCATGTGAAACCCGCATGTGGAGCATTCGTTTGTGTGGGATGCTGACCAAGCTTCATTTCAGTGCTAGGCACACATAGAGCACTAAGCATAGAGTGTGAAAACTGAGTTTCCTTGAGAGCTGCTTGGAAGCCTGATGGTGTGTGAAGTTAGTGAGCCAAATGGAGTTGTTCTCCCACAAGAACCACTCGGCTGATCCTTCTTCAAAATGCCCTTCACCAACATGCAGTGTTTCCTTGATTGAATTAGCTCTCACACCAATATTTGCGTCTAGAGCCTTTGCATTGAGGGCTATCTGAAAACGGCTGTGGCGCTGAAGTTGCCTGTGAATGTGGAGTTGGTGGCATGTGAAACCCGCATGTGGAGCATTCGTTTGTGTGGGATGCTCTCCAAGCTTCATTTCAGTCCTAGGCACTCAAAGGGCACTAAGCATAGAGTGTGAAAACTGAGTTTCCTTGAGAGCTGCTTGGAAGCCTGATGGTGTGTGAAGTTAGTGAGCCAAATGGAGTTGTTCTCCCACAAGAACCACTCGACCGATCCTTCTTCAAAATGCCCTTCACCAACATGCAGTGTTTCCTTGATTGAATTAGCTCTCACACAAATATTTGCGTCTAGAGCCTTTGCATTGAGGGCTATGTAAAAACGGCTGTGGCGCTGAAGTTGCCTTGAATGTGGAGTTGGTGGCATGTGAAACCCGCATGTGGAACATTCGTTTGTGTGGGATGCTCTACCAGGTTCATTCCTAGATAATGCACTCAAAGGGCACTAAGCATAGAGTGTGAAAACTGAGTTTCCTTGAGAGCTGCTTGGAAGCCTGATGGTGTGTGAAGTTAGTGAGCCAAATGGAGTTGTTCTCCCACAAGAACCACTTTGCTGATCCTTCTTCAATATGCCCTTCACCAACATGCAGTGTTTCCTTGATTGAATTAGCTCTCACACCAATATTTGCATCTAGAGCCTTTGCATTGAGGGCTATCTGAAAACGGCTGTGGCGCTGAAGTTGCCCTGTGAATGTGGAGTTGGTGGCATGTGAAACCGCATGTGGAGCATTCGTTTGTGTGGGATGCTCTACCAGTTCATTCTAGATAATGCACTCAAAGGGCACTAGGCATAGAGTGTGAAAACTGAGTTTCCTTGAGAGCTGCTTGGAAGCCTGATGGTGTGTGAAGTTAGTGAGCCAAATGGAGTTGTTCTCCACAAGAACCACTCGGCTGATCCTTCTTCAATATTCCCTTCACCAACATGCAGTGTTTCCTTGATTGAATTAGCTCTCACACCAATATTTGCGTCTAGAGCCTTTGCATTGAGGGCTATCTGAAAACGGCTGTGGCGCTGAGTTGCCTGTGAATGTGGAGTTGGTGGCATGTGAAACCCGCATGTGGAGCATTCGTTTGTGTGGGATGCTCTACCAGGTTCATTCCTAGATAATGCATTCAAAGGGCACTAAACACAGAGTGTGAAAACTGAGTTTCCTTGAGAGCTGCTTGGAAGCCTGATGGTGTGTGAAGTTAGTGAGCCAAATGGAGTTGTTCTCCCACAAGAACTACTCGGCTGATCCTTCTTCAATATGCCCTTCACCAACATGCAGTGTTTTCCTTGATTGAATTAGCTCTCACACCAATATTTGCGTCTAAAGCCTTTGCATTGAGGGCTATCTGAAAACGGCTGTGGCGCTGAAGTTGCCTGTGAATGTGGAGTTGTGGCATGTGAAACCTGCATGTGGAGCATTCGTTTGTGTGGGATGCTGACCAAGCTTCATTTCAGTCCTAGGCACTCAAAGGGCACTAAGCATAGAGTGTGAAAACTGAGTTTCCTTGAGAGCTGCTTGGAAGCCTGATGGTGTGTGAAGTTAGTGAGCCAAATGGAGTTGTTCTCCCACAAGAACCACTCGGCTGATCCTTCTTCAATATGCCCTTCACCAACATGCAGTGTTTCCTTGATTGAATTAGCTCTCACACCAATATTTGCGTCTAGAGCCTTTGCATTGAGGCTATCTGAAAACGGCTGTGGCGCTGAAGTTGCCTGTGAATGTGGAGTTGGTGGCATGTGAAACCCGCATGTGGAGCATTCGTTTGTGTGGGATGCTCTACCAGGTTCATTCCTAGATAATGCATTCAAAGGGCACTAAGCATAGAGTGTGAAAACTGAGGTTCCTTGAGAGCTGCTTGGAAGGCTGATGGTGTGTGAAGTTAGTTAGCCAAATGGAGTTGTTCTCCCACAAGAACCACTCGGCTGATCCTTCTTCAATATGCCCTTCACCAACATGCAGTGTTTCCTTGATTGAATTAGCTCTCACACCAATATTTGCGTCTAGAGCCTTTGCATTGAGGGCTATCTGAAAACGGCTGTGGCGCTGAATTTGCCCTGTGAATGTGGAGTTGGTGCATGTGAAACCCGCATGTGGAGCATTCGTTTGTGTGGGATGCTGACCAAGCTTCATTTCAGTCCTAGGCACTCAAAGGGCACTAAGCATAGAGTGTGAAAACTGAGTTTCCTTGAGAGCTGCTTGGAAGCCTGATGGTGTGTGAAGTTAGTGAGCCAAATGGAGTTGTTCTCCCACAAGAACCACTCGGCTGATCCTTCTTCAATATGCCCTTCACCAACATGCAGTGTTTCCTTGATTGAATTAGCTCTCACACCAATATTTGCGTCTAGAGCCTTTGCATTGAGGGCTATCTGAAAACGGCTGTGGCGCTGAAGTTGCCTGTGAATGTGGAGTTGGTGGCATGTGAAACCCGCATGTGGAGCATTCGTTTGTGTGGATGCTGACCAAGCTCATTTCAGTCCTAGGCACACATAGAGCACTAAGCATAGAGTGTGAAAACTGAGTTTCCTTGAGAGCTGCTTGGAAGCCTGATGGTGTGTGAAGTTAGTGAGCCAAATGGAGTTGTTCTCCCACAAGAACCACTCGGCTGATCCTTCTTCAATATGCCCTTCACAACATGCAGTGTTTCCTTGATTGAATTAGCTCTCACACCAATATTTGCGTCTAGAGCCTTTGCATTGAGGGCTATCTGAAAACGGCTTGTGGCGCTGAAGTTGCCTGTGAATGTGGAGTTGGTGGCATGTGAAACCCGCATGTGGAGCATTCGTTTGTGTGGGATGCTCTACCAGGTTCATTCCTAGATAATGCACTCAAAGGCACTAAGCATAGAGTGTGAAAACTGAGTTTCCTTGAGAGCTGCTTGGAAGCCTGATGGTGTGTGAAGTTAGTGAGCCAAATGGAGTTGTTCTCCCACAAGAACCACTCGGCTGATCCTTCTGCAATATGCCCTTCACCAACATGCAGTGTTTCCTTGATTGAATTAGCTCTCACACCAATATTTGCGTCTAGAGCCTTTGCATGAGGGCTATCTGAAAACGGCTGTGGCGCTGAAGTTGCCTGTGAATGTGGAGTTGGTGGCATGTGAAACCCGCATGTGGAGCATTCGTTTGTGTGGATGCTCTACCAGGTTCATTCCTAGATAATGCACTCAAAGGGCACTAAGCATAGAGTGTGAAAACTGAGTTTCCTTGAGAGCTGCTTGGAAGCCTGATGGTGTGTTGTAGTGAGCCAAATGGAGTTGTTCTCCCACAAGAATCACTCGGCTGATCCTTCTTCAATATGCCCTTCACCAACATGCAGTGTTTCCTTGATTGAATTAGCTCTCACACCAATATTTGCGTCTAGAGCCTTTGCATTGAGGGCTATCTGAAAACGGCTGTGGCGCTGAAGTTGCCTGTGAATGTGGAGTTGGTGGCATGTGAAACCCGCATGTGGAGCATTCGTTTGTGTGGGATGCTCTACCAGGTTCATTTCAGTCCTAGCCATAGAAAGGGCACTAAGCATAGAGTGTGAAAACTGAGTTTCCTTGAGAGCTGCTTGGAAGCCTGATGGTGTGTGAAGTTAGTGAGCCAAATGGAGTTGTTCTCCCACAAGAACCACTCGGCTGATCCTTCTTCAATATGCCCTTCACCAACATGCAGTGTTTCCTTGATTGAATTAGCTCTCACACCAATATTTGCGTCTAGAGCCTTTGCATTGAGGGCTATCTGAAACGGCTGTGGCGCTGAAGTTGCCTGTGAATGTGGAGTTGGTGGCATGTGAAACCCGCATGTGGAGCATTCGTTTGTGTGGGATGCTCTACCAGGTTCATTCCTAGATAATGCACTCAAAGGGCACTAAGCATAGAGTGTGAAAACTGAGTTTCCTTGAGAGCTGCTTGGAAGCCTGATGGTGTGTGAAGTTAGTGAGCCAAATGGAGTTGTTCTCCCACAAGAACCACTTGGCTGATCCTTCTTCAAAATGCCCTTCACCAACATGCAGTGTTTCCTTGATTGAATTAGCTCTCGCACCAATATTTGCGTTTAGAGCCTTTGCATTGAGGGCTATCTGAAAACGGCTGTGGCGCTGAAGTTGCCTGTGAATGTGGAGTTGGTGGCATGTGAAACCCGCATGTGGAGCATTCGTTTGTGTGGGATGCTCTACCAGGTTCATTCCTAGATAATGCACTCAAAGGGCAATAAGCATAGAGTGTGAAAACTGAGTTTTCTTGAGAGCTGCTTGGAAGCCTGATGGTGTGTGTAGTGAGCCAAATGGAGTTGTTCTCCCACAAGAACCACTCGGCTGATCCTTCTTCAATATGCCCTTCACCAACATGCAGTGTTTCCATGATTGAATTAGCTCTCACACCAATATTTGCGTCTAGAGCCTTTGCATTGAGGGCTATCTGAAAACGGCTGTGGCGCTGAAGTTGCCTGTGAATGTGGAGTTGGTGGCATGTGAAACCCGCATGTGGAGCATTCGTTTGTGTGGGATGCTCTACCAGGTTCATTCCTAGATAATGCATTCAAAGGGCATTAAACATAGAGTGTGAAAACTGAGTTTCCTTGAGAGCTGCTTGGAAGCCTGATGGTGTGTGAAGTTAGTGAGCCAAATGGAGTTGTTCTCCCACAAGAACCACTCGGCTGATCCTTCTTCAATATGCCCTTCACCAACATGCAGTGTTTCCTTGATTGAATTAGCTCTCACACCAATATTTGCGTCTAGAGCCTTTGCATTGAGGGCTATCTGAAAACGGCTGTGGCGCTGAAGTTGCCTGTGAATGTGGAGTTGGTGGCATGTGAAACCCGCATGTGGAGCACTCGTTTGTGTGGGATGCTCTACCAGGTTCATTTCAGTCCTAGCCATACAAAGGGCACTAAGCATAGAGTGTGAAAACTGAGTTTCCTTGAGAGCTGCTTGGAAGCCTGATGGTGTGTGAAGTTAGTGAGCCAAATGGAGTTGTTCTCCCACAAGAACCACTCGGCTGATCCTTCTTCAATATGCCCTTCACCAACATGCAGTGTTTCCTTGATTGAATTAGCTCTCGCACCAATATTTGCGTCTAGAGCCTTTGCATTGAGGGCTATCTGAAAATGGCTGTGGCGCTGAAGTTGCCTGTGAATGTGAGGTGGTGGTGCGCATGTGAGGATGTGGAGGGGGTGGCATTGAATCCCGCATGGTGGAAGGCATTCGTTTGTGTGTGGGATGCTCTACCAGGTTCATTCCTAGATAATGCACTCAAAGGGCACTAAGCATAGAGTGTGAAAACTGAGTTTTCTTGAGAGCTGCTTGGAAGCCTGATGGTGTGTGTAATGAGCCAAATGGAGTTGTTCTCCCACAAGAACCACTCGGCTGATCCTTCTTCAATATGCCCTTCACCAACATGCAGTGTTTCCTTGATTGAATTAGCTCTCACACCAATATTTGCGTCTAGAGCCTTTGCATTGAGGGCTATCTGAAAACGGCTGTGGCGCTGAAGTTGCCTGTGAATGTGGAGTTGGTGGCATGTGAAACCCGCATGTGGAGCATTCGTTTGTGTGGGATGCTCTACCAGGTTCATTTCAGTCCTAGCCATACAAAGGGCACTAAGCATAGAGTGTGAAAACTGAGTTTCCTTGAGAGCTGCTTGGAAGCCTGATGGTGTGTGAAGTTAGTGAGCCAAATGGAGTTGTTCTCCCACAAGAACCACTCGGCTGATCCTTCTTCAATATGCCCTTCACCAACATGCAGTGTTTCCTTGATTGAATTAGCTCTCACACCAATATTTGCGTCTAGAGCCTTTGCATTGAGGGCTATCTGAAAACGGCTGTGGCGCTGAAGTTGCCTGTGAATGTGGAGTTGGTGGCATGTGAAACCCGCATGTGGAGCATTCGTTTGTGTGGGATGCTCTACCAGGTTCATTTCAGTCCTAGCCATAGAAAGGGCACTAAGCATAGAGTGTGAAAACTGAGTTTCCTTGAGAGCTGCTTGGAAGCCTGATGGTGTGTGAAGTTAGTGAGCCAAATGGAGTTGTTCTCCCACAAGAACCACTCGGCTGATCCTTCTTCAATATGCCCTTCACCAACATGCAGTGTTTCCTTGATTGAATTAGCTCTCGCACCAATATTTGCGTCTAGAGCCTTTGCATTGAGGGCTATCTGAAAATGGCTGTGGCGCTGAAGTTGCCTGTGAATGTGGAGTTGGTGGCATGTGAAACCCGCATGTGGAGCATTCGTTTGTGTGGGATGCTCTACCAGGTTCATTCCTAGATAATGCACTCAAAGGGCACTAAGCATAGAGTGTGAAAACTGAGTTTTCTTGAGAGCTGCTTGGAAGCCTGATGGTGTGTGTAATGAGCCAAATGGAGTTGTTCTCCCACAAGAACCACTCGGCTGATCCTTCTTCAATATGCCCTTCACCAACATGCAGTGTTTCCTTGATTGAATTAGCTCTCACACCAATATTTGCGTCTAGAGCCTTTGCATTGAGGGCTATCTGAAAACGGCTGTGGCGCTGAAGTTGCCTGAGAATGTGGAGTTGGTGGCATGTGAAACCCGCATGTGGAGCATTCGTTTGTGTGGGATGCTCTACCAGGTTCATTCCTAGATAATGCATTCAAAGGGCATTAAACATAGAGTGTGAAAACTGAGTTTCCTTGAGAGCTGCTTGGAAGCCTGATGGTGTGTGAAGTTAGTGAGCCAAATGGAGTTGTTCTCCCACAAGAACCACTCGGCTGATCCTTCTTCAATATGCCCTTTCACCAACATGCAGTGTTTCCTTGATTGAATTAGCTCTCGCACCAATATTTGCGTCTAGAGCCTTTGCATTGAGGGCTATCTGAAAACGGCTGTGGCGCTGAAGTTGCCTGTGAATGTGGAGTTGGTGGCATGTGAAACCCGCATGTGGAGCATTCGTTTGTGTGGGATGCTCTACCAGGTTCATTTCAGTCCTAGCCATAGAAAGGGCACTAAGCATAGAGTGTGAAAACTGAGTTTCCTTGAGAGCTGCTTGGAAGCCTGATGGTGTGTGAAGTTAGTGAGCCAAATGGAGTTGTTCTCCCACAAGAACCACTCGGCTGATCCTTCTTCAATATGCCCTTCACCAACATGCAGTGTTTCCTTGATTGAATTAGCTCTCACACCAATATTTGCGTCTAGAGCCTTTGCATTGAGGGCTATCTGAAAACGGCTGTGGCGCTGAAGTTGCCTGTGAATGTGGAGTTGGTGGCATGTGAAACCCGCATGTTGGAGCATTTCGTTTGTGTGGGATGCTCTACCAGGTTCATTCCTAGATAATGCACTCAAAGGGCACTAAGCATAGAGTGTGAAAACTGAGTTTCCTTGAGAGCTGCTTGGAAGCCTGATGGTGTGTGAAGTTAGTGAGCCAAATGGAGTTGTTCTCCCACAAGAACCACTTGGCTGATCCTTCTTCAAAATGCCCTTCACCAACATGCAGTGTTTCCTTGATTGAATTAGCTCTCACACCAATATTGCGTCTAGAGCCTTTGCATTGAGGGCTATCTGAAAACGGCTGTGGCGCTGAAGTTGCCTGTGAATGTGGAGTTGGTGGCATGTGAAACCCGCATGTGGAGCATTCGTTTGTGTGGGATGCTCTACCAGGTTCATTCCTAGATAATGCACTCAAAGGGCAATAAGCATAGAGTGTGAAAACTGAGTTTCCTTGAGAGCTGCTTGGAAGCCTGATGGTGTGTGTAGTGAGCCAAATGGAGTTGTTCTCCCACAAGAACCACTCGGCTGATCCTTCTTCAATATGCCCTTCACCAACATGCAGTGTTTCCTTGATTGAATTAGCTCTCACACCAATATTTGCGTCTAGAGCCTTTGCATTGAGGGCTATCTGAAAACGGCTGTGGCGCTGAAGTTGCCTGTGAATGTGGAGTTGGTGGCATGTGAAACCCGCATGTGGAGCATTCGTTTGTGTGGGATGCTCTACCAGGTTCATTCCTAGATAATGCATTCAAAGGGCATTAAACATAGAGTGTGAAAACTGAGTTTCCTTGAGAGCTGCTTGGAAGCCTGATGGTGTGTGAAGTAAGTGAGCCAAATGGAGTTGTTCTCCCACAAGAACCACTCGGCTGATCCTTCTTCAATATGCCCTTCACCAACATGCAGTGTTTCCTTGATTGAATTAGCTCTCACACCAATATTTGCGTCTAGAGCCTTTGCATTGAGGGCTATCTGAAAACGGCTGTGGCGCTGAAGTTGCCTGTGAATGTGGAGTTGGTGGCATGTGAAACCCGCATGTGGAGCATTCGTTTGTGTGGGATGCTCTACCAGGTTCATTTCAGTCCTAGCCATACAAAGGGCACTAAGCATAGAGTGTGAAAACTGAGTTTCCTTGAGAGCTGCTTGGAAGCCTGATGGTGTGTGAAGTTATTGAGCCAAATGGAGTTGTTCTCCCACAAGAACCACTCGGCTGATCCTTCTTCAATATGCCCTTCACCAACATGCAGTGTTTCCTTGATTGAATTAGCTCTCGCACCAATATTTGCGTCTAGAGCCTTTGCATTGAGGGCTATCTGAAAATGGCTGTGGCGCTGAAGTTGCCTGTGAATGTGGAGTTGGTGGCATGTGAAACCCGCATGTGGAGCATTCGTTTGTGTGGGATGCTCTACCAGGTTCATTCCTAGATAATGCACTCAAAGGGCACTAAGCATAGAGTGTGAAAACTGAGTTTTCTTGAGAGCTGCTTGGAAGCCTGATGGTGTGTGTAATGAGCCAAATGGAGTTGTTCTCCCACAAGAACCACTCGGCTGATCCTTCTTCAATATGCCCTTCACCAACATGCAGTGTTTCCTTGATTGAATTAGCTCTCACACCAATATTTGCGTCTAGAGCCTTTGCATTGAGGGCTATCTGAAAACGGCTGTGGCGCTGAAGTTGCCTGTGAATGTGGAGTTGGTGCATGTGAAACCCGCATGTGGAGCATTCGTTTGTGTGGGATGCTCTACCAGGTTCATTTCAGTCCTAGCCATACAAAGGGCACTAAGCATAGAGTGTGAAAACTGAGTTTCCTTGAGAGCTGCTTGGAAGCCTGATGGTGTGTGAAGTTAGTGAGCCAAATGGAGTTGTTCTCCCACAAGAACCACTCGGCTGATCCTTCTTCAATATGCCCTTCACCAACATGCAGTGTTTCCTTGATTGAATTAGCTCTCACACCAATATTTGCGTCTAGAGCCTTTGCATTGAGGGCTATCTGAAAACGGCTGTGGCGCTGAAGTTGCCTGTGAATGTGGAGTTGGTGGCATGTGAAACCCGCATGTGGAGCATTCGTTTGTGTGGGATGCTCTACCAGGTTCATTTCAGTCCTAGCCATACAAAGGGCACTAAGCATAGAGTGTGAAAACTGAGTTTCCTTGAGAGCTGCTTGGAAGCCTGATGGTGTGTGAAGTTAGTGAGCCAAATGGAGTTGTTCTCCCACAAGAACCACTCGGCTGATCCTTCTTCAATATGCCCTTCACCAACATGCAGTGTTTCCTTGATTGAATTAGCTCTCGCACCAATATTTGCGTCTAGAGCCTTTGCATTGAGGGCTATCTGAAAATGGCTGTGGCGCTGAAGTTGCCTGTGAATGTGGAGTTGGTGGCATGTGAAACCCGCATGTGGAGCATTCGTTTGTGTGGGATGCTCTACCAGGTTCATTCCTAGATAATGCACTCAAAGGGCACTAAGCATAGAGTGTGAAAACTGAGTTTTCTTGAGAGCTGCTTGGAAGCTGATGGTGTGTGTAATGAGCCAAATGGAGTTGTTCTCCCACAAGAACCACTCGGCTGATCCTTCTTCAATATGCCCTTCACCAACATGCAGTGTTTCCTTGATTGAATTAGCTCTCACACCAATATTTGCGTCTAGAGCCTTTGCATTGAGGGCTATCTGAAAACGGCTGTGGCGCTGAAGTTGCCTGAGAATGTGGAGTTGGTGGCATGTGAAACCCGCATGT
>NW_026699069.1:0-45639 GCF_030435755.1 Ochotona princeps | reverse complement strand
TCTCTAGACGCAAATATTGGTGTGAGAGCTAATTCAATCAAGGAAACACTGCATGTTGGTGAAGGGCATATTGAAGAAGGATCAGCCGAGTGGTCTTGTGGGAGAACAACTCCATTTGGCTCACTAACTTCACACACCATCAGGCTTCCAAGCAGCTCTCAAGGAAACTCAGTTTTCACACTCTATGCTTAGTGCCCTTTGAGTGCATTATCTAGGAATGAACCTGGTAGAGCAGCTCCACACAAACGAATGCTCCACATGCGGGTTTCACATGCCACCAACTCCACATTCACAGGCAACTTCAGCGCCACAGCCGTTTTCAGATAGCCCTCAATGCAAAGGCTCTAGACGCAAATATTGGTGTGAGAGCTAATTCAATCAAGGAAGCACTGCATGTTGGTGAAGGGCATATTGAAGAAGGATCAGCCGAGTGGTTCTTGTGGGAGAACAACTCCATTTGGCTCACTAACTTCACACACCATCAGGCTTCCAAGCAGCTCTCAAGGAAACTCAGTTTTTCACACTCTATGCTTAGTGCCCTTTCTGTGGCTAGGACTGAAATGAACCTGGTAGAGCATCCCACACAAACGAATGCTCCACATGCGGGTTTCACATGCCACCAACTCCACATTCACAGGCAACTTCAGCGCCACAGCCGTTTTCAGATAGCCCTCAATGCAAAGGCTCTAGACGCAAATATTGGTGTGAGAGCTAATTCAATCAAGGAAACACTGCATGTTGGTGAAGGGCATATTGAAGAAGGATCAGCCGAGTGGTTCTTGTGGAGAACAACTCCATTTGGCTCACTAACTTCACACACCATCAGGCTTCCAAGCAGCTCTCAAGAAACTCAGTTTTCACACTCTATGCTTAGTGCTCTTTGTGCGCAGAACTGAAATGAAGCTTGGTCAGATCCCACACAAACGAAATGCTCCACATGCGGGTTTCACATGCCACCAACTCCACATTCACAGGCAACTTCAGCGCCACAGCCGTTTTCAGATAGCCCTCAATGCAAAGGCTCTAGACGCAAATATTGGTGTGAGAGCTAATTCAATCAAGGAAACACTGCATGTTGGTGAAGGGCATATTGAAGAAGGATCAGCCGAGTGGTTTTTGTGGGAGAACAACTCCATTTGGCTCACTAACTTCACACACCATCAGGCTTCCAAGCAGCTCTCAAGGAAACTCAGTTTTCACACTCTATGCTTAGTGCCCTTTGAGTGCATTATCTAGGAATGAACCTGGTAGAGCATCCCACACAAACGAATGCTCCACATGCGGGTTTCACATGCCACCAACTCCACATTCACAGGCAACTTCAGCGCCACAGCCGTTTTCAGATAGCCCTCAATGCAAAGGCTCTAGACGCAAATATTGGTGTGAGAGCTAATTCAATCAAGGAAACACTGCATGTTGGTGAAGGGCATATTGAAGAAGGATCAGCCGAGTGGTTCTTGTGGAGAACAACTCCATTTGGCTCACTAACTTCACACACCATCAGGCTTCCAAGCAGCTCTCAAGGAAACTCAGTTTTCACACTCTATGCTTAGTGCTCTTTGTGTGCCCAGGACTGAAATGAAGCTTGGTCAGCATTCCACACAAACGAAGCATGCGGGTTTCACATGCCACCAACTCCACATTCACAGGCAACTTCAGCGCCACAGCCGTTTTCAGATAGCCCTCAATGCAAAGGCTCTAGACGCAAATATTTTGTGAGAGCTAATTCAATCAAGGAAACACTGCATGTTGGTGAAGGCATATTGAAGAAGGATCAGCCGAGTGGTTCTTGTGGGAGAACAACTCCATTTGGCTCACTAACTTCACACACCATCAGGCTTCCAAGCAGCTCTCAAGGAAACTCAGTTTTCACACTCTATGCTTAGTGCCCTGTGAGTGCATTATCTAGGAATGAACCTGGTAGAGCATCCCACACAAACGAATGCTCCACATGCGGGTTTCACATGCCACCAACTCCACATTCACAGGCAACTTCAGCGCCACAGCCGTTTTCAGATAGCCTCAATGCAAAGGCTCTAGACGCAAATATTGGTGTGAGAGCTAATTCAATCAAGGAAACACTGCATGTTGGTGAAGGGCATATTGAAGAAGGATCAGCCGAGTGGTTCTTGTGGGAGAACAACTCCATTTGGCTCACTAACTTCACACACCATCAGGCTTCCAAGCAGCTCTCAAGGAAACTCAGTTTTCACACTCTATACTTAGTGCCCTTTGTATGGCTAGGACTGAAATGAACCTGGAAGAGCATCCCACACAAATGAATGCTCCACATGCGGGTTTCACATGCCACCAACTCCACATTCACAGGCAACTTCAGCTCCACAGCCGTTTTCAGATAGCCCTCAATGCAAAGGCTCTAGACGCAAATATGGTGTGAGAGCTAATTCAATCAAGGAAACACTGCATGTTGGTGAAGGGCATATTGAAGAAGGATCAGCCGAGTGGTTCTTGTGGGAGAACAACTCCATTTGGCTCACTAACTTCACACACCATCAGGCTTCCAAGCAGCTCTCAAGGAAACTCAGTTTTCACACTCTATGCTTAGTGCCCTTGAGTGAATTATCTAGGAATGAACCTAGTAGAGCATCCCACACAAACGAATGCTCCACATGCGGGTTTCACATGCCACCAACTCCACATTCACAGGCAACTTCAGCGCCACAGCCTTTTCAGATAGCCCTCAATGCAAAGGCTCTAGACGCAAATATTGGTGTGAGAGCTAATTCAATCAAGGAAACACTGCATGTTGGTGAAGGGCATATTGAAGAAGGATCAGCCGAGTGGTTCTTGTGGGAGAACAACTCCATTTGGATCACTAACTTCACACACCATCAGGCTTCCAAGCAGCTCTCAAGGAAACTCAGTTTTCACACTCTATGCTTAGTGCCCTTTGTATGGCTCTGACTGAAATGAACCTGGTAGAGCATCCCACACAAACGAATGTTCCACATGCGGGTTTCACATGCCACCAACTCCACATTCACAGGCAACTTCAGCGCCACAGCCGTTTTCAGATAGCCCTCAATGCAAAGGCTCTAGACGCAAATATTGTGTGAAAGCTAATTCAATCAAGGAAACACTGCATGTTGGTGAAGGGCATATTGAAGAAGGATCAGCCGAGTGTTCTTGTGGGAGAACAACTCCATTTGGATCACTAACTTCACACACCATCAGGCTTCCAAGCAGCTCTCAAGGAAACTCAGTTTTCACACTCTATGCTTAGTGCCCTTTGACTGCAATTATCTAGGAATGAACCTGGTAGAGCATCCCACACAAACGAATGCTCCACATGCGGGTTTCACATGCCACCAACTCCACTTTCACAGGCAACTTCAGCGCCACAGCCGTTTTCAGATAGCCCTCAATGCAAAGGCTCTAGACGCAAATATTGGTGTAGAGCTAATTCAATCAAGGAAACACTGCATGTTGGTGAAGGGCATATTGAAGAAGGATCAGCCGAGTGGTACTTGTGGAGAACAACTCCATTTGGCTCACTAACTTCACACACCATCAGGCTTCCAAGCAGCTCTCAAGGAAACTCAGTTTTCACACTCTATGCTTAGTGCTCCTTTGAGTGCATTATCTAGGAATGAACCTGGTAGAGCATCCCACACAAACGAATGCTCCACATGCGGGTTTCACATGCCACCAACTCCACATTGCAGGCAACTTCAGCTCCACAGCCGTTTTCAGATAGCCCTCAATGCAAAGGCTCTAGACGCAAATATTGTGTGAGAGCTAATTCAATCAAGGAAACACTGCATGTTGGTGAAGGGCATATTGAAGAAGGATCAGCCGAGTGGTTCTTGTGGGAGAACAACTCCATTTGGCTCACTAACTTCACACACCATCAGGCTTCCCAAGCAGCTCTCTAAGGAAACTCAGTTTTCACACTCTATGCTTAGTGCCCTTTGTATGGCTAGGACTGAAATGAACCTGGTAGAGCATCCCACACAAACGAATGCTCCACATGCGGGTTTCACATGCCACCAACTCCACATTCACAGGCAACTTCAGCGCCACAGCCGTTTTCAGATAGCCATCAATGCAAAGGCTCTAGACGCAAATATTGGTGTGAGAGCTAATTCAATCAAGGAAACACTGCATGTTGGTGAAGGGCATATTGAAGAAGGATCAGCCGAGTGGTTCTTGTGGGAGAACAACTCCATTTGGCTCACTAACTTCACACACCATCAGGCTTCCAAGCAGCTCTCAAGGAAACTCAGTTTTCACACTCTATGCTTAGTGCCCTTTGAGTGCATTATCTAGGAATGAACCTGGTAGAGCATCCCACACAAACGAATGCTCCACATGCGGCTTTCACATGCCACCAACTCCACATTCACAGGCCACTTCAGCGCCACAGCCGTTTTCAGATAGCCCTCAATGCAAAGGCTCTAGACGCAAATATTGGTGTGAGAGCTAATTCAATCAAGGAAACACTGCATGTTGGTGAAGGGCATATTGAAGAAGGATCAGTCGAGTGGTTCTTGTGGGAGAACAACTCCATTTGGCTCACTAACTTCACACACCATCAGGCTTCCAAGCAGCTCTCAAGGAAACTCAGTTTTCACACTCTATGCTTAGTGCCCTTTGTATGGCTAGGACTGAAATGAACCTGGTAGAGCATCCCACACAAACGAATGCTCCACATGCGGGTTTTCACATGCCACCAACTCCACATTCAGGCAACTTCAGCTCCACAGCCGTTTTCAGATAGCCATCAATGCAAAGGCTCTAGACGCAAATATTGGTGTGAGAGCTAATTCAATCAAGGAAACACTGCATGTTGGTGAAGGGCATATTGAAGAAGGATCAGCCGAGTGGTTCTTGTGGGAGAACAACTCCATTTGGCTCACTAACTTCACACACCATCAGGCTTCCAAGCAGCTCTTAAGGAAACTCAGTTTTCACACTCTATGCTTACTGCCCTTTGTATGGCTAGGACTGAAATGAAACCTGTAGAGCATCCCACACAAACGAATGCTCCACATGCGGGTTTCACATGCCACCAACTCCACATTCACAGGCAACTTCAGCGCCACAGCCGTTTTCAGATAGCCCTCAATGCAAAGGCTCTAGACGCAAATATTGGTGTGAGAGCTAATTCAATCAAGGAAACACTGCATGTTGGTGAAGGGCATATTGAAGAAGAATCAGCCGAGTGGTTCTTGTGGGAGAACAACTCCATCTGGCTCACTAACTTCACACACCATCAGGCTTCCAAGCAGCTCTCAAGGAAACTCAGTTTTCACACTCTATGTTTAGTGCCCTTTGAGTGCATTATTTAGGAATGAACCTGGTAGAGCATCCCACACAAACGAATGCTCCACATGCGGGTTTCACATGCCACCAACTTCCACATTCACAGGCAACTTCAGCGCCACAGCCGTTTTCAGATAGCCCTCAATGCAAAGGCTCTAGACGCAAATATTGGTGTGAGAGCTAATTCAATCAAGGAAACACTGCATGTTGGTGAAGGGCATATTGAAGAAGGATCAGCCGAGTGGTTCTTGTGGGAGAACAACTCCATTTGGCTCACTAACTTCACACACCATCAGGCTTCCAAGCAGCTCTCAAGGAAACTCAGTTTTCACACTCTATGCTTAGTGCCCTTTCTATGGCTAGGACTGAAATGAACCTGGTAGAGCATCCCACACAAACGAATGCTCCACATGCGGGTTTCACATGCCACCAACTCACATTCAGGCAACTTCAGCTCCACAGCCGTTTTCAGATAGCCATCAATGCAAAGGCTCTAGACGCAAATATTGGTGTGAGAGCTAATTCAATCAAGGAAACACTGCATGTTGGTGAAGGGCATATTGAAGAAGGATCAGCCGAGTGGTTCTTGTGGGAGAACAACTCCATTTGGCTCACTAACTTCACACACCATCAGGCTTCCAAGCAGCTCTTAAGGAACTCAGTTTTCACACTCTATGCTTAGTGCCCTTTGTATGGCTTAGTACTGAAATGAACCTGGTAGAGCATCCCACACAAACGAATGCTCCACATGCGGGTTTCACATGCCACCAACTCCACATTCACAGGCAACTTCAGCGCCACAGCCGTTTTCAGATAGCCCTCAATGCAAAGGCTCTAGACGCAAATATTGGTGTGAGAGCTAATTCAATCAAGGAAACACTGCATGTTGGTGAAGGGCATATTGAAGAAGGATCAGCCGAGTGGTTTTGTGGGACAACAACTCCATTTGGCTCACTAACTTCACACACCATCAGGCTTCCAAGCAGCTCTCAAGGAAACTCAGTTTTCACACTCTATGCTTAGTGCCCCTTTGAGTGCATTATCTAGGAATGAACCTGGTAGAGCATCCCACACAAACGAATGCTCCACATGCGGGTTTCACATGCCCACTCCAACTCCACATTCACCACGGCCACACCGTTCAGGCAAAGCCCGCTTAGATGCTAAGGCTCTAGACACAAATATTGGTGTGAGAGCTAATTCAATCAAGGAAAACACTGCATGTTGGTGAAGGGCATATTGAAGAAGGAATCAGCCGAGTGGTTCTTGTGGGAGAACAACTCCATTTCGCTCACTAACTTCACACCATCAGGCTTCCAAGCAGCTCTCAAGGAAACTCAGTTTTCACACTCTATGCTTAGTGCCCTTTGAGTGCATTATCTAGGAATGAACCTGGTAGAGCATCCCACACAAACGAATGCTCCACATGCGGGTTTCACATGCCACCAACTCCACATTCAGGCAACTTCAGCTCCACAGCCGTTTTCAGATAGCCCTCAATGCAAAGGCTCTAGACGCAAATATTGGTGTGAGAGCTAATTCAATCAAGGAAACACTGCATGTTGGTGAAGGGCATATTGAAGAAGGATCAGCCGAGTGGTTCTTGTGGGAGAACAACTCCATTTGGCTCACTAACTTCACACACCATCAGGCTTCCAAGCAGCTCTTAAGGAAACTCAGTTTTCACACTCTATGCTTAGTGCCCTTTGTATGGCTAGGACTGAATGAACCTGGTAGAGCATCCCACACAAACGAATGCTCCACATGCGGGTTTCACATGCCACCAACTCCACATTCACAGGCAACTTCAGCGCCACAGCCGTTTTCAGATAGCCCTCAATGCAAAGGCTCTAGACGCAAATATTGGTGTGAGAGCTAATTCAATCAAGGAAACACTGCATGTTGGTGAAGGGCATATTGAAGAAGGATCAGCCGAGTGGTTCTTGTGGGAGAACAACTCCATTTGGCTCACTAACTTCACACACCATCAGGCTTCCAAGCAGCTCTCAAGGAAACTCAGTTTTCACACTCTATGCTTAGTGCCCTTTGAGTGCATTATCTAGGAATGAACCTGGTAGAGCATCCCACACAAACGAATGCTCCACATGCGGGTTTCACATGCCACCAACTCCACATTCACAGGCAACTTCAGCGCCACAGCCGTTTCAGATAGCCCTCAATGCAAAGGCTCTAGACGCAAATATTGGTGTGAGAGCTAATTCAATCAAGGAAACACTGCATGTTGGTGAAGGGCATATTGAAGAAGGATCAGTCGAGTGGTTCTTGTGGGAGAACAACTCCATTTGGCTCACTAACTTCACACACCATCAGGCTTCCAAGCAGCTCTCAAGGAAACTCAGTTTTCACACTCTATGCTTAGTGCCCTTTGTATGGCTAGGACTGAAATGAACCTGGTAGAGCATCCCACACAAACGAATGCTCCACATGCGGGTTTCACATGCCACCAACTCCACATTCAGGCAACTTCAGCTCCACAGCGCTTTCAGATAGCCATCAATGCAAAGGCTCTAGACGCAAATATTGGTGTGAGAGCTAATTCAATCAAGGAAACACTGCATGTTGGTGAAGGGGCATATTGAAGAAGGATCAGCCGAGTGGTTCTTGTGGGAGAACAACTCCATTTGGCTCACTAACTTCACACACCATCAGGCTTCCAAGCAGCTCTTAAGGAAACTCAGTTTTCACACTCTATGCTTAGTGCCCTTTGTATGGCTAGGACTGAAATGAACCTGGTAGAGCATCCCACACAAACGAATGCTCCACATGCGGGTTTCACATGCCACCAACTCCACATTCACAGGCCAACTTCAGCGCCACAGCCGTTTTCAGATAGCCCTCAATGCAAAGGCTCTAGACGCAAATATTGGTGTGAGAGCTAATTCAATCAAGGAAACACTGCATGTTGGTGAAGGGCATATTGAAGAAGGATCAGCCGAGTGGTTCTTGTGGGAGAACAACTCCATTTGGCTCACTAACTTCACACACCATCAGGCTTCCAAGCAGCTCTCAAGGAAACTCAGTTTTCACACTCTATGTTTAGTGCCCTTTGAGTGCATTATCTAGGAATGAACCTGGTAGAGCATCCCACACAAACGAATGCTCCACATGCGGGTTTCACATGCCACCAACTCCACATTCACAGGCAACTTCAGCGCCACAGCCGTTTTCAGATAGCCCTCAATGCAAAGGCTCTAGACGCAAATATTGGTGTGAGAGCTAATTCAATCAAGGAAACATTGCATGTTGGTGAAGGGCATATTGAAGAAGGATCAGCTGAGTGGTTTTTGTGGGACAACAACTCCATTTGGCTCACTAACTTCACACACCATCAGGCTTCCAAGCAGCTCTCAAGGAAACTCAGTTTTCACACTCTATGCTTAGTGCCCTTTGAGTGCATTATCTAGGAATGAACCTGGTAGAGCATCCCACACAAACGAATGCTCCACAAGCGGGTTTCACATGCCACCAACTCCACATTCACAGGCAACTTCAGCGCCACAGCCGTTTTCAGATAGCCCTCAATGCAAAGGCTCTAGACACAAATATTGGTGTGAGAGCTAATTCAATCAAGGAAACACTGCATGTTGGTGAAGGGCATATTGAAGAGGATCAGCCGAGTGGTTCTTGTGGAGAACAACTCCATTTCGCTCACTAACTTCACACACCATCAGGCTTACAAGCAGCTCTCAAGGAAACTCAGTTTTCACACTCTATGCTTAGTGCCCTTTGACTGCATTATCTAGGAATGAACCTGGTAGAGCATCCCACACAAACGAATGCTCCACATGCGGGTTTCACATGCCACCAACTCCACATTCAGGCAACTTCAGCTCCACAGCCGTTTTCAGATAGCCCTCAATGCAAAGGCTCTAGACGCAAATATTGGTGTGAGAGCTAATTCAATCAAGGAAACACTGCATGTTGGTGAAGGGCATATTGAAGAAGGATCAGCCGAGTGGTTCTTGTGGGAGAACAACTCCATTTGGCTCACTAACTTCACACACCATCAGGCTTCCAAGCAGCTCTTAAGGAAACTCAGTTTTCACACTCTATGCTTAGTGCCCTTTGTATGGCTAGGACTAGAATGAACCTGGTAGAGCATCCCACACAAACGAATGCTCCACATGCGGGTTTCACGATGCCACCAACTCCACATTCACAGGCAACTTCAGCGCCACAGCCGTTTTCAGATAGCCCTCAATGCAAAGGCTCTAGACGCAAATATTGGTGTGAGAGCTAATTCAATCAAGGAAACACTGCATGTTGGTGAAGGGCATATTGAAGAAGGATCAGCGAGTGGTTCTTGTGGGAGAACAACTCCATTTGGCTCACTAACTTCACACACCATCAGGCTTCCAAGCAGCTCTCAAGGGAACTCAGTTTTCACACTCTATGCTTAGTGCTCTTTGAGTGCATTATCTAGGAATGAACCTGGTAGAGCATCCCACACAAACGAATGCTCCACATGCGGGTTTCACATGCCACCAACTCCACATTCACAGGCAACTTCAGCGCCACAGCCGTTTTCAGATAGCCCTCAATGCAAAGGCTCTAGACGCAAATATTGGTGTGAGAGCTAATTCAATCAAGGAAACACTGCATGTTGGTGAAGGGCATATTGAAGAAGGATCAGTCCGAGTGGTTCTTGTGGGAGAACAACTCCATTTGGCTCACTAACTTCACACACCATCAGGCTTCCAAGCAGCTCTCAAGGAAACTCAGTTTTCACACTCTATGCTTAGTGCCCTTTGTATGGCTAGGACTGAATGAACCTGGTAGAGCATCCCACACAAACGAATGCTCCACATGCGGGTTTCACATGCCACCAACTCCACATCACAGGCAACTTCAGCTCCACAGCCGTTTTCAGATAGCCATCAATGCAAAGGCTCTAGACGCAAATATTGGTGTGAGAGCTAATTCAATCAAGGAAACACTGCATGTTGGTGAAGGGCATATTGAAGAAGGATCAGCCGAGTGGTTCTTGTGGGAGAACAACTCCATTTGGCTCACTAACTTCACACACCATCAGGCTTCCAAGCAGCCCTTAAGGAAACTCAGTTTTCACACTCTATGCTTAGTGCCCTTTGTATGGCTAGGACTGAATGAACCTGGTAGAGCATCCCACACAAACGAATGCTCCACATGCGGGTTTCACATGCACCAACTCCACATTCACAGGCAACTTCAGCGCCACAGCCGTTTTCAGATAGCCCTCAATGCAAAGGCTCTAGACGCAAATATTGGTGTGATTGCTAATTCAATCAAGGAAACACTGCATGTTGGTGAAGGGCATATTGAAGAAGGATCAGCCGAGTGGTTTTTGTGGGAGAACAACTCCATTTGGCTCACTAACTTCACACACCATCAGGCTTCCAAGCAGCTCTCAAGGAAACTCAGTTTTCACACTCTATGCTTAGTGCCCTTTGAGTGCATTATCTAGGAATGAACCTGGTAGAGCATCCCACACAAACGAATGCTCCACATGCGGGTTTCACATGCCACCAACTCAACATTCAGGCAACTTCAGCTCCACAGCCGTTTTCAGATAGCCCTCAATGCAAAGGCTCTAGACGCAAATATTGGTGTGAGAGCTAATTCAATCAAGGAAACACTGCATGTTGGTGAAGGGCATATTGAAGAAGGATCAGCCGAGTGGTTCTTGTGGGAGAACAACTCCATTTGGCTCACTAACTTCACACACCATCAGGCTTCCAAGCAGCTCTCAAGGAAACTCAGTTTTCACACTCTATGCTTAGTGCCCTTTGTATGGCTAGGACTGAAATGAACCTGGTAGAGCATCCCACACAAACGAATGCTCCACATGCGGGTTTCACATGCCACCAACTCCACATTCACAGGCAACTTCAGCGCCACAGCCGTTTTCAGATAGCCCTCAATGCAAAGGCTCTAGACGAAAATATTGGTGTGAGAGCTAATTCAATCAAGGAAACACTGCATGTTGGTGAAGGGCATATTGAAGAAGGATCAGCCGAGTGGTTCTTGTGGGAGAACAACTCCATTTGGCTCACTAACTTCACACACCATCAGGCTTCCAAGCAGCTCTCAAGGAAACTCAGTTTTCACACTCTATGCTTAGTGCCCTTTGAGTGCATTATTTAGGAATGAACCTGGTAGAGCATCCCACACAAACGAATGCTCCACATGCGGGTTTCACATGCCACCAACTCCACATTCACAGGCAACTTCAGCGCCACAGCCGTTTTCAGATAGCCCTCAATGCAAAGGCTCTAGACGCAAATATTGGTGTGAGAGCTAATTCAATCAAGGAAACACTGCATGTTGGTGAAGGGCATATTGAAGAAGGATCAGCCGAGTGGTTCTTGTGGGAGAACAACTCCATTTGGCTCACTAACTTCACACACCATCAGGCTTCCAAGCAGCTCTCAAGGAAACTCAGTTTTCACACTCTATGCTTAGTGCTCTTTGAGTGCATTATCTAGGAATGAACCTGGTAGAGCATCCCACACAAACGAATGCTCCACATGCGGGTTTCACATGCCACCAACTCCACATTCACAGGCAACTTCAGCGCCACAGCCATTTTCAGATAGCCCTCAATGCAAAGGCTCTAGACGCAAATATTGGTGTGAGAGCTAATTCAATCAAGGAAACACTGCATGTTGGTGAAGGGCATATTGAAGGATCAGTCGAGTGGTTCTTGTGGGAGAACAACTCCATTTGGCTCACTAACTTCACACACCATCAGGCTTCCAAGCAGCTCTAAGGAAACTCAGTTTTCACACTCTATGCTTAGTGCCCTTTGTATGGCTAGGACTGAAATGAACCTGGTAGAGCATCCCACACAAACGAATGCTCCACATGCGGGTTTCACATGCCACCAACTCCACATTCAGGCAACTTCAGCTCCACAGCCGTTTTCAGATAGCCATCAATGCAAAGGCTCTAGACGCAAATATTGGTGTGAGAGCTAATTCAATCAAGGAAACACTGCATGTTGGTGAAGGGCATATTGAAGAAGGATCAGCCGAGTGGTTCTTGTGGGAGAACAACTCCATTTGGCTCACTAACTTCACACACCATCAGGCTTCCAAGCAGCTCTTAAGGAAACTCAGTTTTCACACTCTATGCTTAGTGCCCTTTGTATGGCTAGGACTGAAATGAACCTGGTAGAGCATCCCACACAAACGAATGCTCCACATGCGGGTTTCACATGCCACCAACTCCACATTCACAGGCAACTTCAGCGCCACAGCCGTTTTCAGATAGCCCTCAATGCAAAGGCTCTAGACGCAAATATTGGTGTGAGAGCTAATTCAATCAAGGAAACACTGCATGTTGGTGAAGGGCATATTGAAGAAGGATCAGTCGAGTGGTTCTTGTGGGAGAACAACTCCATTTGGCTCACTAACTTCACACACCATCAGGCTTCCAAGCAGCTCTCAAGGAAACTCAGTTTTCACACTCTATGCTTAGTGCCCTTTGTATGGCTAGGACTGAAATGAACCTGGTAGAGCATCCCACACAAACGAATGCTCCACATGCGGGTTTCACATGCCACCAACTCCACATTCACAGGCAACTTCAGCGCCACAGCCGTTTTCAGATAGCCCTCAATGCAAAGGCTCTAGACGCAAATATTGGTGTGAGAGCTAATTCAATCAAGGAAACACTGCATGTTGGTGAAGGGCATATTGAAGAAGGATCAGCCGAGTGGTTCTTGTGGAGAGAACAACTCCATTTGGCTCACTAACTTCACACACCATCAGGCTTCCAAGCAGCTCTCAAGGAAACTCAGGTTTCACACTCTATGTTTAGTGCCTTTTAGTGCATTATTTAGGAATGAACCTGGTAGAGCATCCCACACAAACGAATGCTCCACATGCGGGTTTCACATGCCACCAACTCCACATTCACAGGCAACTTCAGCGCCACAGCCGTTTTCAGATAGCCCTCAATGCAAAGGCTCTAGACGCAAATATTGGTGTGATTGCTAATTCAATCAAGGAAACACTGCATGTTGGTGAAGGGCATATTGAAGAAGGATCAGCCGAGTGGTTTTTGTGGGAGAACAACTCCATTTGGCTCACTAACTTCACACACCATCAGGCTTCCAAGCAGCTCTCAAGGAAACTCAGTTTTCACACTCTATGCTTAGTGCCCTTTGAGTGCATTATCTAGGAATGAACCTGGTAGAGCATCCCACACAAACGAATGCTCCACATGCGGGTTTCACATGCCACCAACTCAACATTCAGGCAACTTCAGCTCCACAGCCGTTTTCAGATAGCCCTCAATGCAAAGGCTCTAGACGCAAATATTGGTGTGAGAGCTAATTCAATCAAGGAAACACTGCATGTTGGTGAAGGGCATATTGAAGAAGGATCAGCCGAGTGGTTCTTGTGGGAGAACAACTCCATTTGGCTCACTAACTTCACACACCATCAGGCTTCCAAGCAGCTCTCAAGGAAACTCAGTTTTCACACTCTATGCTTAGTGCCCTTTGTATGGCTAGGACTGAAATGAACCTGGTAGAGCATCCCACACAAACGAATGCTCCACATGCGGGTTTCACATGCCACCAACTCCACATTCACAGGCAACTTCAGCGCCACAGCCGTTTTCAGATAGCCCTCAATGCAAAGGCTCTAGACGAAAATATTGGTGTGAGAGCTAATTCAATCAAGGAAACACTGCATGTTGGTGAAGGGCATATTGAAGAAGGATCAGCCGAGTGGTTTTTGTGGGAGAACAACTCCATTTGGCTCACTAACTTCACACACCATCAGGCTTCCAAGCAGCTCTCAAGGAAACTCAGTTTTCACACTCTATGCTTAGTGCCCTTTGAGTGCATTATTTAGGAATGAACCTGGTAGAGCATCCCACACAAACGAATGCTCCACATGCGGGTTTCACATGCCACCAACTCCACATTCACAGGCAACTTCAGCGCCACAGCCGTTTTCAGATAGCCCTCAATGCAAAGGCTCTAGACGCAAATATTGGTGTGAGAGCTAATTCAATCAAGGAAACACTGCATGTTGGTGAAGGGCATATTGAAGAAGGATCAGCCGAGTGGTTCTTGTGGGAGAACAACTCCATTTGGCTCACTAACTTCACACACCATCAGGCTTCCAAGCAGCTCTCAAGGAAACTCAGTTTTCACACTCTATGCTTAGTGCTCTTTGAGTGCATTATCTAGGAATGAACCTGGTAGAGCATCCCACACAAACGAATGCTCCACATGCGGGTTTCACATGCCACCAACTCCACATTCACAGGCAACTTCAGCGCCACAGCCATTTTCAGATAGCCCTCAATGCAAAGGCTCTAGACGCAAATATTGGTGTGAGAGCTAATTCAATCAAGGAAACACTGCATGTTGGTGAAGGGCATATTGAAGAAGGATCAGCCGAGTGGTTCTTGTGGGAGAACAACTCCATTTGGCTCACTAACTTCACACACCATCAGGCTTCCAAGCAGCTCTTAAGGAAACTCAGTTTTCACACTCTATGCTTAGTGCCCTTTGTATGGCTAGGACTGAAATGAACCTGGTAGAGCATCCCACACAAACGAATGCTCCACATGCGGGTTTCACATGCCACCAACTCCACATTCACAGGCAACTTCAGCGCCACAGCCGTTTTCAGATAGCCCTCAATGCAAAGGCTCTAGACGCAAATATTGGTGTGAGAGCTAATTCAATCAAGGAAACACTGCATGTTGGTGAAGGGCATATTGAAGAAGGATCAGCCGAGTGGTTCTTGTGGGAGAACAACTCCATTTGGCTCACTAACTTCACACACCATCAGGCTTCCAAGCAGCTCTCAAGGAAACTCAGTTTTCACACTCTATGCTTAGTGCCCTTTGAGTGCATTATTTAGGAATGAACCTGGTAGAGCATCCCACACAAACGAATGCTCCACATGCGGGTTTCACATGCCACCAACTCCACATTCACAGGCAACTTCAGCGCCACAGCCGTTTTCAGATAGCCCTCAATGCAAAGGCTCTAGACGCAAATATTGGTGTGAGAGCTAATTCAATCAAGGAAACACTGCATGTTGGTGAAGGGCATATTGAAGAAGGATCAGCCGAGTGGTTCTTGTGGGAGAACAACTCCATTTGGCTCACTAACTTCACACACCATCAGGCTTCCAAGCAGCTCTCAAGGAAACTCAGTTTTCACACTCTATGCTTAGTGCTCTTTGAGTGCATTATCTAGGAATGAACCTGGTAGAGCATCCCACACAAACGAATGCTCCACATGCGGGTTTCACATGCCACCAACTCCACATTCACAGGCAACTTCAGCGCCACAGCCATTTTCAGATAGCCCTCAATGCAAAGGCTCTAGACGCAAATATTGGTGTGAGAGCTAATTCAATCAAGAAACACTGCATGTTGGTGAAGGGCATATTGAAGAAGGATCAGCCGAGTGGTTCTTGTGGGAGAACAACTCCATTTGGCTCACTAACTTCACACACCATCAGGCTTCCAAGCAGCTCTTAAGGAAACTCAGTTTTCACACTCTATGCTTAGTGCCCTTTGTATGGCTAGGACTGAAATGAACCTGGTAGAGCATCCCACACAAACGAATGCTCCACATGCGGGTTTCACATGCCACCAACTCCACATTCACAGGCAACTTCAGCGCCACAGCCGTTTTCAGATAGCCCTCAATGCAAAGGCTCTAGACGCAAATATTGGTGTGAGAGCTAATTCAATCAAGGAAACACTGCATGTTGGTGAAGGGCATATTGAAGAAGGATCAGCCGAGTGGTTCTTGTGGGAGAACAACTCCATTTGGCTCACTAACTTCACACACCATCAGGCTTCCAAGCAGCTCTCAAGGAAACTCAGTTTTCACACTCTATGTTTAGTGCCCTTTGAGTGCATTATTTAGGAATGAACCTGGTAGAGCATCCCACACAAACGAATGCTCCACATGCGGGTTTCACATGCCACCAACTCCACATTCACAGGCAACTTCAGCGCCACAGCCGTTTTCAGATAGCCCTCAATGCAAAGGCTCTAGACGCAAATATTGGTGTGATTGCTAATTCAATCAAGGAAACAC
Source organism: Ochotona princeps (assembly GCF_030435755.1). Classification (NCBI taxonomy): domain Eukaryota; kingdom Metazoa; phylum Chordata; class Mammalia; order Lagomorpha; family Ochotonidae; genus Ochotona; species Ochotona princeps. The sequence goes on along the minus strand of NW_026699069.1, from coordinate 29,270 downwards.
TGCATGTTGGTGAAGGGCATATTGAAGAAGGATCAGCCGAGTGGTTCTTGTGGGAGAACAACTCCATTTGGCTCACTAACTTCACACACCATCAGGCTTCCAAGCAGCTCTCAAGGAAACTCAGTTTTCACACTCTATGCTTAGTGCCCTTTGAGTGCATTATCTAGGAATGAACCTGGTAGAGCATCCCACACAAACGAATGCTCCACATGCGGGTTTCACATGCCACCAACTCCACATTCAGGCAACTTCAGCGCCACAGCCGTTTTCAGATAGCCCTCAATGCAAAGGCTCTAGACGCAAATATTGGTGTGAGAGCTAATTCAATCAAGGAAACACTGCATGTTGGTGAAGGGCATATTGAAGAAGGATCAGTCGAGTGGTTCTTGTGGGAGAACAACTCCATTTGGCTCACTAACTTCACACACCATCAGGCTTCCAAGCAGCTCTCAAGGAAACTCAGTTTTCACACTCTATGCTTAGTGCCCTTTGTATGGCTCTGACTGAAATGAACCTGGTAGAGCATCCCACACAAACGAATGCTCCACATGCGGGTTTCACATGCCACCAACTCCACATTGACAGGCAACTTCAGCGCCACAGCCGTTTTCAGATAGCCCTCAATGCAAAGGCTCTAGACGAAAATATTGGTGTGAGAGCTAATTCAATCAAGGAAACACTGCATGTTGGTGAAGGGCATATTGAAGAAGGATCAGCCGAGTGGTTCTTGTGGGAGAACAACTCCATTTGGCTCACTAACTTCACACACCATCAGGCTTCCAAGCAGCTCTCAAGGAAACTCAGTTTTCACACTCTATGCTTAGTGCCCTTTGAGTGCATTATTTAGGAATGAACCTGGTAGAGCATCCCACACAAACGAATGCTCCACATGCGGGTTTCACATGCCACCAACTCCACATTCACAGGCCACTTCAGCGCCACAGCCGTTTTCAGATAGCCATCAATGCAAAGGCTCTAGACGCAAATATTGGTGTGAGAGCTAATTCAATCAAGGAAACACTGCATGTTGGTGAAGGGCATATTGAAGAAGGATCAGCCGAGTGGTTCTTGTGGGAGAACAACTCCATTTGGCTCACTAACTTCACACACCATCAGGCTTCCAAGCAGCTCTCAAGGAAACTCAGTTTTCACACTCTATGCTTAGTGCTCTTTGAGTGCATTATCTAGGAATGAACCTGGTAGAGCATCCCACACAAACGAATGCTCCACATGCGGGTTTCACATGCCACCAACTCCACATTCACAGGCAACTTCAGCGCCTTAGCCATTTTCAGATAGCCCTCAATGCAAAGGCTCTAGACGCAAATATTGGTGTGAGAGCTAATTCAATCAAGGAAACACTGCATGTTGGTGAAGGGCATATTGAAGAAGGATCAGTCGAGTGGTTCTTGTGGGAGAACAACTCCATTTGGCTCACTAACTTCACACACCATCAGGCTTCCAAGCAGCTCTAAAGGAAACTCAGTTTTCACACTCTATGCTTAGTGCCCTTTGTATGGCTAGGACTGAAATGAACCTGGTAGAGCATCCCACACAAATGAATGCTCCACATGCGGGTTTCACATGCCACCAACTCCACATTCAGGCAACTTCAGCGCCACAGCCGTTTTCAGATAGCCATCAATGCAAAGGCTCTAGACTCAAATATTGGTGTGAGAGCTAATTCAATCAAGGAAACACTGCATGTTGGTGAAGGGCATATTGAAGAAGGATCAGCCGAGTGGTTCTTGTGGGAGAACAACTCCATTTGGCTCACTAACTTCACACAGCATCAGGCTTCCAAGCAGCTCTTAAGGAAACTCAGTTTTCACACTCTATGCTTAGTGCCCTTTGACTGCATTATCTAGGAATGAACCTGGTAGAGCATCCCACACAAACGAATGCTCCACATGCGGGTTTCACATGCCACCAACTCCACATTCACAGGCAACTTCAGCGCCACAGCTGTTTTCAGATAGCCCTCAATGCAAAGGCTCTAGACGCAAATATTGGTGTGATTGCTAATTCAATCAAGGAAACACTGCATGTTGGTGAAGGGCATATTGAAGAAGGATCAGCCGAGTGGTTTTTGTGGGAGAACAACTCCATTTGGCTCACTAACTTCACACACCATCAGGCTTCCAAGCAGCTCTCAAGGAAACTCAGTTTTCACACTCTATGCTTAGTGCCCTTTGACTGCATTATCTAGGAATGAACCTGGTAGAGCATCCCACACAAACGAATGCTCCACATGCGGGTTTCACATGCCACCAACTCCACATTCACAGGCAACTTCAGCGCCACAGCCGTTTTCAGATAGCCCTCAATGCAAAGGCTCTAGACGCAAATATTGGTGTGATTGCTAATTCAATCAAGGAAACACTGCATGTTGGTGAAGGGCATATTGAAGAAGGATCAGCCGAGTGGTTTTTGTGGGAGAACAACTCCATTTGGCTCACTAACTTCACACACCATCAGGCTTCCAAGCAGCTCTCAAGGAAACTCAGTTTTCACACTCTATGCTTAGTGCCCTTTGAGTGCATTATCTAGGAATGAACCTGGTAGAGCATCCCACACAAACGAATGCTCCACATGCGGGTTTCACATGCCACCAACTCCACATTCAGGCAACTTCAGCTCCACAGCCGTTTTCAGATAGCCCTCAATGCAAAGGCTCTAGACGCAAATATTGGTGTGAGAGCTAATTCAATCAAGGAAACACTGCATGTTGGTGAAGGACATATTGAAGAAGGATCAGCCGAGTGGTTCTTGTGGGAGAACAACTCCATTTGGCTCACTAACTTCACACACCATCAGGCTTCCAAGCAGCTCTCAAGGAAACTCAGTTTTCACACTCTATGCTTAGTGCCCTTTGTATGGCTAGGACTGAAATGAACCTGGTAGAGCATCCCACACAAACGAATGCTCCACATGCGGGTTTCACATGCCACCAACTCCACATTCACAGGCAACTTCAGCGCCACAGCCGTTTTCAGATAGCCCTCAATGCAAAGGCTCTAGACGCACATATTGGTGTGAGAGCTAATTCAATCAAGGAAACACTGCATGTTGGTGAAGGGCATATTGAAGAAGGAACAGCCGAGTGGTTCTTGTGGGAGAACAACTCCATTTGGCTCACTAACTTCACACACCATCAGGCTTCCAAGCAGCTCTCAAGGAAACTCAGTTTTCACACTCTATGCTTAGTGCCCTTTGAGTGCATTATTTAGGAATGAACCTGGTAGAGCATCCCACACAAACGAATGCTCCACATGCGGGTTTCACATGCCACCAACTCCACATTCACAGGCAACTTCAGCGCCACAGCCGTTTTCAGATAGCCCTCAATGCAAAGGCTCTAGACGCAAATATTGGTGTGAGAGCTAATTCAATCAAGGAAACACTGCATGTTGGTGAAGGGCATATTGAAGAAGGATCAGCCGAGTGGTTCTTGTGGGAGAACAACTCCATTTGGCTCACTAACTTCACACACCATCAGGCTTCCAAGCAGCTCTCAAGGAAACTCAGTTTTCACACTCTATGCTTAGTGCCCTTTGAGTGCATTATCTAGGAATGAACCTGGTAGAGCATCCCACACAAACGAATGCTCCACATGCGGGTTTCACATGCCACCAACTCCACATTCACAGGCAACTTCAGCGCCACAGCCGTTTTCAGATAGCCCTCAATGCAAAGGATCTAGACGCAAATCTTGGTGTGAGAGCTAATTCAATCAAGGAAACACTGCATGTTGGTGAAGGGCATATTGAAGAAGGATCAGTCGAGTGGTTCTTGTGGGAGAACAACTCCATTTGGCTCACTAACTTCACACACCATCAGGCTTCCAAGCAGCTCTCAAGGAAACTCAGTTTTCACACTCTATGCTTAGTGCCCTTTGTATGGCTAGGACTGAAATGAACCTGGTAGAGCATCCCACACAAACGAATGCTCCACATGCGGGTTTCACATGCCACCAACTCCACATTCAGGCAACTTCAGCTCCACAGCCGTTTTCAGATAGCCATCAATGCAAAGGCTCTAGACGCAAATATTGGTGTGAGAGCTAATTCAATCAAGGAAACACTGCATGTTGGTGAAGGGCATATTGAAGAAGGATCAGCTGAGTGGTTCTTGTGGGAGAACAACTCCATTTGGCTCACTAACTTCACACACCATCAGGCTTCCAAGCAGCTCTCAAGGAAACTCAGTTTTCACACTCTATGCTTAGTGCCCTTTGTATGGCTAGGACTGAAATGAACCTGGTAGAGCATCCCACACAAACGAATGCTCCACATGCGGGTTTCACATGCCACCAACTCCACATTCACAGGCAACTTCAGCGCCACAGCCGTTTTCAGATAGCCCTCAATGCAAAGGCTCTAGACGCAAATATTGGTGTGAGAGCTAATTCAATCAAGGAAACACTGCATGTTGGTGAAGGGCATATTGAAGAAGGATCAGTCGAGTGGTTCTTGTGGGAGAACAACTCCATTTGGCTCACTAACTTCACACACCATCAGGCTTCCAAGCAGCTCTCAAGGAAACTCAGTTTTCACACTCTATGCTTAGTGCCCTCTGAGTGCATTATTTAGGAATGAACCTGGTAGAGCATCCCACACAAACGAATGCTCCACATGCGGGTTTCACATGCCACCAACTCCACATTCACAGGCAACTTCAGCGCCACAGCCGTTTTCAGATAGCCCTCAATGCAAAGGCTCTAGACGCAAATATTGGTGTGAGAGCTAATTCAATCAAGGAAGCACTGCATGTTGGTGAAGGGCATATTGAAGAAGGATCAGCCGAGTGGTTCTTGTGGGAGAACAACTCCATTTGGCTCACTAACTTCACACACCATCAGGCTTCCAAGCAGCTCTCAAGGAAACTCAGTTTTCACACTCTATGCTTAGTGCTCTTTGAGTGCATTATCTAGGAATGAACCTGGTAGAGCATCCCACACAAACGAATGCTCCACATGCGGGTTTCACATGCCACCAACTCCACATTCACAGGCCACTTCAGCGCCACAGCCGTTTTCAGATAGCCCTCAATGCAAAGGCTCTAGACGCAAATAATTTTGTGAGAGCTAATTCAATCAAGGAAACACTGCATGTTGGTGAAGGGCATATTGAAGAAGGATCAGCCGAGTGGTTCTTGTGGGAGAACAACTCCATTTGGCTCACTAACTTCACACACCATCAGGCTTCCAAGCAGCTCTCAAGGAAACTCAGTTTTCACACTCTATGCTTAGTGCTCTTTGAGTGCATTATCTAGGAATGAACCTGGTAGAGCATCCCACACAAACGAATGCTCCACATGCGGGTTTCACATGCCACCAACTCCACATTCACAGGCAACTTCAGCGCCACAGCCATTTTCAGATAGCCCTCAATGCAAAGGCTCTAGACGCAAATATTGGTGTGAGAGCTAATTCAATCAAGGAAACACTGCATGTTGGTGAAGGGCATATTGAAGAAGGATCAGTCGAGTGGTTCTTGTGGGAGAACAACTCCATTTGGCTCACTAACTTCACACACCATCAGGCTTCCAAGCAGCTCTCAAGGAAACTCAGTTTTCACACTCTATGCTTAGTGCCCTTTGTATGGCTAGGACTGAAATGAACCTGGTAGAGCATCCCACACAAACGAATGCTCCACATGCGGGTTTCACATGCCACCAACTCCACATTCAGGCAACTTGAGCTCCACAGCCGTTTTCAGAGAGCCATCAATGCAAAGGCTCTAGACGCAAATATTGGTGTGAGAGCTAATTCAATCAAGGAAACACTGCATGTTGGTGAAGGGCATATTGAAGAAGGATCAGCCGAGTGGTTCTTGTGGGAGAACAACTCCATTTGGCTCACTAACTTCACACAGCATCAGGCTTCGAAGCAGCTCTTAAGGAAACTCAGTTTTCACACTCTATGCTTAGTGCCCTTTGTATGGCTAGGACTGAAATGAACCTGGTAGAGCATCCCACACAAACGAATGCTCCACATGCGGGTTTCACATGCCACCAACTCCACATTCACAGGCAACTTCAGCACCACAGCCGTTTTCAGATAGCCCTCAATGCAAAGGCTCTAGACGCAAATACTGGTGTGAGAGCTAATTCAATCAAGGAAACACTGCATGTTGGTGAAGGGCATATTGAAGAAGGATCAGCCGAGTGGTTCTTGTGGGAGAACAACTCCATTTGGCTCACTAACTTCACACACCATCAGGCTTCCAAGCAGCTCTCAAGGAAACTCAGTTTTCACACTCTATGTTTAGTGCCCTTTGAGTGCATTATTTAGAAATGAACCTGGTAGAGCATCCCACACAAACGAATGCTCCACATGCGGGTTTCACATGCCACCAACTCCACATTCACAGGCAACTTCAGCGCCACAGCCGTTTTCAGATAGCCCTCAATGCAAAGGCTCTAGACGCAAATATTGGTGTGAGAGCTAATTCAATCAAGGAAACACTGCATGTTGGTGAAGGGCATATTGAAGAAGGATCAGCCGAGTGGTTCTTGTGGGAGAACAACTCCATTTCGCTCACTAACTTCACACACCATCAGGCTTCCAAGCAGCTCTCAAGGAAACTCAGTTTTCACACTCTATGCTTAGTGCCCTTTGAGTGCATTATCTAGGAATGAACCTGGTAGAGCATCCCACACAAACGAATGCTCCACATGCGGGTTTCACATGCCACCAACTCCACATTCACAGGCAACTTCAGCGCCACAGCCGTTTTCAGATAGCCCTCAATGCAAAGGCTCTAGACGCAAATATTGGTGTGAGAGCTAATTCAATCAAGGAAGCACTGCATGTTGGTGAAGGGCATATTGAAGAAGGATCAGCCGAGTGGTTCTTGTGGGAGAACAACTCCATTTGGCTCACTAACTTCACACACCATCAGGCTTCCAAGCAGCTCTCAAGGAAACTCAGTTTTCACACTCTATGCTTAGTGCTCTTTGAGTGCATTATCTAGGAATGAACCTGGTAGAGCATCCCACACAAACGAATGCTCCACATGCGGGTTTCACATGCCACCAACTCCACATTCACAGGCAACTTCAGCGCCACAGCCGTTTTCAGATAGCCCTCAATGCAAAGGCTCTAGACGCAAATATTGGTGTGAGAGCTAATTCAATCAAGGAAACACTGCATGTTGGTGAAGGGCATATTGAAGAAGGATCAGTCGAGTGGTTCTTGTGGGAGAACAACTCCATTTGGCTCACTAACTTCACACACCATCAGGCTTCCAAGCAGCTCTAAAGGAAACTCAGTTTTCACACTCTATGCTTAGTGCCCTTTGTATGGCTAGGACTGAAATGAACCTGGTAGAGCATCCCACACAAACGAATGCTCCACATGCGGGTTTCACATGCCACCAACTCCACATTCACAGGCAACTTCAGCTCCACAGCCGTTTTCAGATAGCCATCAATGCAAAGGCTCTAGACGCAAATATTGGTGTGAGAGCTAATTCAATCAAGGAAACACTGCATGTTGGTGAAGGGCATATTGAAGAAGGATCAGTCGAGTGGTTCTTGTGGGAGAACAACTCCATTTGGCTCACTAACTTCACACACCATCAGGCTTCCAAGCAGCTCTTAAGGAAACTCAGTTTTCACACTCTATGCTTAGTGCCCTTTGTATGGCTAGGACTGAAATGAACCTGGTAGAGCATCCCACACAAACGAATGCTCCACATGCGGGTTTCACATGCCACCAACTCCACATTCACAGGCCACTTCAGCGCCACAGCCGTTTTCAGATAGCCCTCAATGCAAAGGCTCTAGACGCAAATAATTTTGTAAGAGCTAATTCAATCAAGGAAACACTGCATGTTGGTGAAGGGCATATTGAAGAAGGATCAGCCGAGTGGTTCTTGTGGGAGAACAACTCCATTTGGCTCACTAACTTCACACACCATCAGGCTTCCAAGCAGCTCTCAAGGAAACTCAGTTTTCACACTCTATGCTTAGTGCTCTTTGAGTGCATTATCTAGGAATGAACCTGGTAGAGCATCCCACACAAACGAATGCTCCACATGCGGGTTTCACATGCCACCAACTCCACATTCAGGCAACTTCATCTCCACAGCCGTTTTCAGATAGCCATCAATGCAAAGGCTCTAGACGCAAATATTGGTGTGAGAGCTAATTCAATCAAGGAAACACTGCATGTTGGTGAAGGGCATATTGAAGAAGGATCAGCCGAGTGGTTCTTGTGGGAGAACAACTCCATTTGGCTCACTAACTTCACACACCATCAGGCTTCCAAGCAGCTCTTAAGGAAACTCAGTTTTCACACTCTATGCTTAGTGCCCTTTGTATGGCTAGGACTTAAATGAACCTGGTAGAGCATCCCACACAAACGAATGCTCCACATGCGGGTTTCACATGCCACCAACTCCACATTCACAGGCAACTTCAGCGCCACAGCCGTTTTCAGATAGCCCTCAATGCAAAGGCTTTAGACACAAATATTGGTGTGAGAGCTAATTCAATCAAGGAAACACTGCATGTTGGTGAAGGGCATATTGAAGAAGGATCAGCCGAGTGGTTCTTGTGGGAGAACAACTCCATTTGGCTCACTAACTTCACACACCATCAGGCTTCCAAGCAGCTCTCAAGGAAACTCAGTTTTCACACTCTATGTTTAGTGCCCTTTGAGTGCATTATTTAGAAATGAACCTGGTAGAGCATCCCACACAAACGAATGCTCCACATGCGGGTTTCACATGCCACCAACTCCACATTCACAGGCAACTTCAGCGCCACAGCCGTTTTCAGATAGCCCTCAATGCAAAGGCTCTAGACGCAAATATTGGTGTGATTGCTAATTCAATCAAGGAAACACTGCATGTTGGTGAAGGGCATATTGAAGAAGGATCAGCCGAGTGGTTTTTGTGGGAGAACAACTCCATTTGGCTCACTAACTTCACACACCATCAGGCTTCCAAGCAGCTCTCAAGGAAACTCAGTTTTCACACTCTATGCTTAGTGCCCTTTGAGTGCATTATCTAGGAATGAACCTGGTAGAGCATCCCACACAAACGAATGCTCCACATGCGGGTTTCACATGCCACCAACTCCACATTCACAGGCAACTTCAGCGCCACAGCCGTTTTCAGATAGCCCTCAATGCAAAGGCTCTAGACGCAAATATTGGTGTGAGAGCTAATTCAATCAAGGAAACACTGCATGTTGGTGAAGGGCATATTGAAGAAGGATCAGTCGAGTGGTTCTTGTGGGAGAACAACTCCATTTGGCTCACTAACTTCACACACCATCAGGCTTCCAAGCAGCTCTAAAGGAAACTCAGTTTTCACACTCTATGCTTAGTGCCCTTCATATGGCTAGGACTGAAATGAACCTGGTAGAGCATCCCACACAAACGAATGCTCCACATGCGGGTTTCACATGCCACCAACTCCACATTCAGGCAACTTCAGCTCCACAGCCGTTTTCAGATAGCCATCAATGCAAAGGCTCTAGACGCAAATATTGGTGTGAGAGCTAATTCAATCAAGGAAACACTGCATGTTGGTGAAGGGCATATTGAAGAAGGATCAGCCGAGTGGTTCTTGTGGGAGAACAACTCCATTTGGCTCACTAACTTCACACACCATCAGGCTTCCAAGCAGCTCTTAAGGAAACTCAGTTTTCACACTCTATGCTTAGTGCCCTTTGTATGGCTAGGACTTAAATGAACCTGGTAGAGCATCCCACACAAACGAATGCTCCACATGCGGGTTTCACATGCCACCAACTCCACATTCACAGGCAACTTCAGCGCCACAGCCGTTTTCAGATAGCCCTCAATGCAAAGGCTCTAGACGCAAATAATTTTGTGAGAGCTAATTCAATCAAGGAAACACTGCATGTTGGTGAAGGGCATATTGAAGAAGGATCAGCCGAGTGGTTCTTGTGGGAGAACAACTCCATTTGGCTCACTAACTTCACACACCATCAGGCTTCCAAGCAGCTCTCAAGGAAACTCAGGTTTCACACTCTATGCTTAGTGCCCTTTGAGTGCATTATCTAGGAATGAACCTGGTAGAGCATCCCACACAAACGAATGCTCCACATGCGGGTTTCACATGCCACCAACTCCACATTCACAGGCAACTTCAGCGCCACAGCCGTTTTCAGATAGCCCTCAATGCAAAGGCTCTAGACGCAAATATTGGTGTGAGAGCTAATTCAATCAAGGAAACACTGCATGTTGGTGAAGGGCATATTGAAGAAGGATCAGCCGAGTGGTTTTTGTGGGAGAACAACTCCATTTGGCTCACTAACTTCACACACCATCAGGCTTCCAAGCAGCTCTCAAGGAAACTCAGTTTTCACACTCTATGCTTAGTGCCCTTTGAGTGCATTATCTAGGAATGAACCTGGTAGAGCATCCCACACAAACGAATGCTCCACATGCGGGTTTCACATGCCACCAACTCCACATTCACAGGCAACTTCAGCGCCACAGCCGTTTTCAGATAGCCCTCAATGCAAAGGCTCTAGACGCAAATATTGGTGTGAGAGCTAATTCAATCAAGGAAACACTGCATGTTGGTGAAGGGCATATTGAAGAAGGATCAGCCGAGTGGTTCTTGTGGGAGAACAACTCCATTTCGCTCACTAACTTCACACACCATCAGGCTTCCAAGCAGCTCTCAAGGAAACTCAGTTTTCACACTCTATGCTTAGTGCATTGTGAGTGCATTATCTAGGAATGAACCTGGTAGAGCATCCCACACAAACGAATGCTCCACATGCGGGTTTCACATGCCACCAACTCCACATTCACAGGCAACTTCAGCGCCACAGCCGTTTTCAGATAGCCCTCAATGCAAAGGCTCTAGACGCAAATATTGGTGTGAGAGCTAATTCAATCAAGGAAACACTGCATGTTGGTGAAGGGCATATTGAAGAAGGATCAGCCGAGTGGTTCTTGTGGGAGAACAACTCCATTTGGCTCACTAACTTCACACACCATCAGGCTTCCAAGCAGCTCTCAAGGAAACTCAGTTTTCACACTCTATGCTTAGTGCCCTTTGACTGCATTATCTAGGAATGAACCTGGTAGAGCATCCCACACAAACGAATGCTCCACATGCGGGTTTCACATGCCACCAACTCCACATTCACAGGCAACTTCAGCGCCACAGCCGTTTTCAGATAGCCCTCAATGCAAAGGCTCTAGACGCAAATATTGGTGTGAGAGCTAATTCAATCAAGGAAACACTGCATGTTGGTGAAGGGCATATTGAAGAAGGATCAGTCGAGTGGTTCTTGTGGGAGAACAACTCCATTTGGCTCACTAACTTCACACACCATCAGGCTTCCAAGCAGCTCTCAAGGAAACTCAGTTTTCACACTCTATGCTTAGTGCCCTTTGTATGGCTAGGACTGAAATGAACCTGGTAGAGCATCCCACACAAACGAATGCTCCACATGCGGGTTTCACATGCCACCAACTCCACATTCAGGCAACTTCAGCGCCACAGCCGTTTTCAGATAGCCCTCAATGCAAAGGCTCTAGACGCAAATATTGGTGTGAGAGCTAATTCAATCAAGGAAACACTGCATGTTGGTGAAGGGCATATTGAAGAAGGATCAGCCGAGTGGTTCTTGTGGGAGAACAACTCCATTTGGCTCACTAACTTCACACACCATCAGGCTTCCAAGCAGCTCTCAAGGAAACTCAGTTTTCACACTCTATGCTTAGTGCCCTTTGAGTGCATTATCTAGGAATGAACCTGGTAGAGCATCCCACACAAACGAATGCTCCACATGCGGGTTTCACATGCCACCAACTCCACATTCACAGGCAACTTCAGCGCCACAGCCGTTTTCAGATAGCCCTCAATGCAAAGGCTCTAGACGCAAATATTGGTGTGAGAGCTAATTCAATCAAGGAAACACTGCATGTTGGTGAAGGGCATATTGAAGAAGGATCAGTCGAGTGGTTCTTGTGGGAGAACAACTCCATTTGGCTCACTAACTTCACACACCATCAGGCTTCCAAGCAGCTCTCAAGGAAACTCAGTTTTCACACTCTATGCTTAGTGCCCTTTGTACGGCTAGGACTGAAATGAACCTGGTAGAGCATCCCACACAAACGAATGCTCCACATGCGGGTTTCACATGCCACCAACTCCACATTCAGGCAACTTCAGCGCCACAGCCGTTTTCAGATAGCCCTCAATGCAAAGGCTCTAGACGCAAATATTGGTGTGAGAGCTAATTCAATCAAGGAAACACTGCATGTTGGTGAAGGGCATATTGAAGAAGGATCAGCCGAGTGGTTCTTGTGGGAGAACAACTCCATTTGGCTCACTAACTTCACACACCATCAGGCTTCCAAGCAGCTCTCAAGGAAACTCAGTTTTCACACTCTATGCTTAGTGCCCTTTGAGTGCATTATATAGGAATGAACCTGGTAGAGCATCCCACACAAACGAATGCTCCACATGCGGGTTTCACATGCCACCAACTCCACATTCACAGGCAACTTCAGCGCCACAGCCGTTTTCAGATAGCCCTCAATGCAAAGGCTCTAGACGCAAATATTGGTGTGAGAGCTAATTCAATCAAGGAAACACTGCATGTTGGTGAAGGGCATATTGAAGAAGGATCAGCCGAGTGGTTCTTGTGGGAGAACAACTCCATTTGGCTCACTAACTTCACACACCATCAGGCTTCCAAGCAGCTCTCAAGGAAACTCAGTTTTCACACTCTATGCTTAGTGCCCTTTGAGTGCATTATCTAGGAATGAACCTGGTAGAGCATCCCACACAAACGAATGCTCCACATGCGGGTTTCACATGCCACCAACTCCACATTCACAGGCAACTTCAGCGCCACAGCCGTTTTCAGATAGCCCTCAATGCAAAGGCTCTAGACGCAAATATTGGTGTGAGAGCTAATTCAATCAAGGAAACACTGCATGTTGGTGAAGGGCATATTGAAGAAGGATCAGCCGAGTGGTTCTTGTGGGAGAACAACTCCATTTGGCTCACTAACTTCACACACCATCAGGCTTCCAAGCAGCTCTCAAGGAAACTCAGTTTTCACACTCTATGCTTAGTGCCCTTTGTACGCCCTGGACTGAAATTAAGCTTGGTCAGCATCCCACACAAACGAATGCTCCACATGCGGGTTTCACATGCCACCAACTCCACATTCACAGGCAACTTCAGCGCCACAGCCGTTTTCAGATAGCCCTCAATGCAAAGGCTCTAGACGCAAATATTGGTGTGAGAGCTAATTCAATCAAGGAAACACTGCATGTTGGTGAAGGGCATATTGAAGAAGGATCAGCCGAGTGGTTCTTGTGGGAGAACAACTCCATTTGGCTCACTAACTTCACACACCATCAGGCTTCCAAGCAGCTCTCAAGGAAACTCAGTTTTCACACTCTATGCTTAGTGCATTGTGAGTGCATTATCTAGGAATGAACCTGGTAGAGCATCCCACACAAACGAATGCTCCACATGCGGGTTTCACATGCCACCAACTCCACATTCACAGGCAACTTCAGCGCCACAGCCGTTTTCAGATAGCCCTCAATGCAAAGGCTCTAGACGCAAATATTGGTGTGAGAGCTAATTCAATCAAGGAAACACTGCATGTTGGTGAAGGGCATATTGAAGAAGGATCAGCCGAGTGGTTCTTGTGGGAGAACAACTCCATTTGGCTCACTAACTTCACACACCATCAGGCTTCCAAGCAGCTCTCAAGGAAACTCAGTTTTCACACTCTATGCTTAGTGCCCTTTGTACGCCCTGGACTGAAATTAAGCTTGGTCAGCATCCCACACAAACGAATGCTCCACATGCGGGTTTCACATGCCACCAACTCCACATTCACAGGCAACTTCAGCGCCACAGCCGTTTTCAGATAGCCCTCAATGCAAAGGCTCTAGACGCAAATATTGGTGTGAGAGCTAATTCAATCAAGGAAACACTGCATGTTGGTGAAGGGCATATTGAAGAAGGATCAGCCGAGTGGTTCTTGTGGGAGAACAACTCCATTTGGCTCACTAACTTCACACACCATCAGGCTTCCAAGCAGCTCTCAAGGAAACTCAGTTTTCACACTCTATGCTTAGTGCATTGTGAGTGCATTATCTAGGAATGAACCTGGTAGAGCATCCCACACAAACGAATGCTCCACATGCGGGTTTCACATGCCACCAACTCCACATTCACAGGCAACTTCAGCGCCACAGCCGTTTTCAGATAGCCCTCAATGCAAAGGCTCTAGACGCAAATATTGGTGTGAGAGCTAATTCAATCAAGGAAACACTGCATGTTGGTGAAGGGCATATTGAAGAAGGATCAGCCGAGTGGTTCTTGTGGGAGAACAACTCCATTTGGCTCACTAACTTCACACACGATCAGGCTTCCAAGCAGCTCTCAAGGAAACTCAGTTTTCACACTCTATGCTTAGTGCCCTTTGACTGCATTATCTAGGAATGAACCTGGTAGAGCATCCCACACAAACGAATGCTCCACATGCGGGTTTCACATGCCACCAACTCCACATTCACAGGCAACTTCAGCGCCACAGCCGTTTTCAGATAGCCCTCAATGCAAAGGCTCTAGACGCAAATATTGGTGTGAGAGCTAATTCAATCAAGGAAACACTGCATGTTGGTGAAGGGCATATTGAAGAAGGATCAGTCGAGTGGTTCTTGTGGGAGAACAACTCCATTTGGCTCACTAACTTCACACACCATCAGGCTTCCAAGCAGCTCTCAAGGAAACTCAGTTTTCACACACTATGCTTAGTGCCCTTTGTATGGCAAGGACTGAAATGAACCTGGTAGAGCATCCCACACAAACGAATGCTCCACATGCGGGTTTCACATGCCACCAACTCCACATTCACAGGCAACTTCAGCGCCACAGCCGTTTTCAGATAGCCCTCAATGCAAAGGCTCTAGACGCAAATATTGGTGTGAGAGCTAATTCAATCAAGGAAACACTGCATGTTGGTGAAGGGCATATTGAAGAAGGATCAGCCGAGTGGTTCTTGTGGGAGAACAACTCCATTTGGCTCACTAACTTCACACACCATCAGGCTTCCAAGCAGCTCTCAAGGAAACTCAGTTTTCACACTCTATGCTTAGTGCCCTTTGTACGCCCTGGACTGAAATTAAGCTTGGTCAGCATCCCACACAAACGAATGCTCCACATGCGGGTTTCACATGCCACCAACTCCACATTCACAGGCAACTTCAGCGCCACAGCCGTTTTCAGATAGCCCTCAATGCAAAGGCTCTAGACGCAAATATTGGTGTGAGAGCTAATTCAATCAAGGAAACACTGCATGTTGGTGAAGGGCATATTGAAGAAGGATCAGCCGAGTGGTTCTTGTGGGAGAACAACTCCATTTGGCTCACTAACTTCACACACCATCAGGCTTCCAAGCAGCTCTCAAGGAAACTCAGTTTTCACACTCTATGCTTAGTGCCCTTTGACTGCATTATCTAGGAATGAACCTGGTAGAGCATCCCACACAAACGAATGCTCCACATGCGGGTTTCACATGCCACCAACTCCACATTCACAGGCAACTTCAGCGCCACAGCCGTTTTCAGATAGCCCTCAATGCAAAGGCTCTAGACGCAAATATTGGTGTGAGAGCTAATTCAATCAAGGAAACACTGCATGTTGGTGAAGGGCATATTGAAGAAGGATCAGCCGAGTGGTTCTTGTGGGAGAACAACTCCATTTGGCTCACTAACTTCACACACCATCAGGCTTCCAAGCAGCTCTCAAGGAAACTCAGTTTTCACACTCTATGCTTAGTGCATTGTGAGTGCATTATCTAGGAATGAACCTGGTAGAGCATCCCACACAAACGAATGCTCCACATGCGGGTTTCACATGCCACCAACTCCACATTCACAGGCAACTTCAGCGCCACAGCCGTTTTCAGATAGCCCTCAATGCAAAGGCTCTAGACGCAAATATTGGTGTGAGAGCTAATTCAATCAAGGAAACACTGCATGTTGGTGAAGGGCATATTGAAGAAGGATCAGCCGAGTGGTTCTTGTGGGAGAACAACTCCATTTGGCTCACTAACTTCACACACCATCAGGCTTCCAAGCAGCTCTCAAGGAAACTCAGTTTTCACACTCTATGCTTAGTGCCCTTTGAGTGCATTATCTAGGAATGAACCTGGTAGAGCATCCCACACAAACGAATGCTCCACATGCGGGTTTCACATGCCACCAACTCCACATTCACAGGCAACTTCAGCGCCACAGCCGTTTTCAGATAGCCCTCAATGCAAAGGCTCTAGACGCAAATATTGGTGTGAGAGCTAATTCAATCAAGGAAACACTGCATGTTGGTGAAGGGCATATTGAAGAAGGATCAGCCGAGTGGTTCTTGTGGGAGAACAACTCCATTTGGCTCACTAACTTCACACACCATCAGGCTTCCAAGCAGCTCTCAAGGAAACTCAGTTTTCACACTCTATGCTTAGTGCCCTTTGAGTGCATTATCTAGGAATGAACCTGGTAGAGCATCCCACACAAACGAATGCTCCACATGCGGGTTTCACATGCCACCAACTCCACATTCACAGGCAACTTCAGCGCCACAGCCGTTTTCAGATAGCCCTCAATGCAAAGGCTCTAGACGCAAATATTGGTGTGAGAGCTAATTCAATCAAGGAAACACTGCATGTTGGTGAAGGGCATATTGAAGAAGGATCAGCCGAGTGGTTCTTGTGGGAGAACAACTCCATTTGGCTCACTAACTTCACACACCATCAGGCTTCCAAGCAGCTCTCAAGGAAACTCAGGTTTCACACTCTATGCTTAGTGCCCTTTGAGTGCATTATTTAGGAATGAACCTGGTAGAGCATCCCACACAAACGAATGCTCCACATGCGGGTTTCACATGCCACCAACTCCACATTCACAGGCAACTTCAGCGCCACAGCCGTTTTCAGATAGCCCTCAATGCAAAGGCTCTAGACGCAAATATTGGTGTGAGAGCTAATTCAATCAAGGAAACACTGCATGTTGGTGAAGGGCATATTGAAGAAGGATCAGCCGAGTGGTTCTTGTGGGAGAACAACTCCATTTGGCTCACTAACTTCACACACCATCAGGCTTCCAAGCAGCTCTCAAGGAAACTCAGTTTTCACACTCTATGCTTAGTGCCCTTTGAGTGCATTATCTAGGAATGAACCTGGTAGAGCATCCCACACAAACGAATGCTCCACATGCGGGTTTCACATGCCACCAACTCCACATTCACAGGCAACTTCAGCGCCACAGCCGTTTTCAGATAGCCCTCAATGCAAAGGCTCTAGACGCAAATATTGGTGTGAGAGCTAATTCAATCAAGGAAACACTGCATGTTGGTGAAGGGCATATTGAAGAAGGATCAGCCGAGTGGTTCTTGTGGGAGAACAACTCCATTTGGCTCACTAACTTCACACACCATCAGGCTTCCAAGCAGCTCTCAAGGAAACTCAGTTTTCACACTCTATGCTTAGTGCCCTTTGTACGCCCTGGACTGAAATTAAGCTTGGTGAGCATCCCACACAAACGAATGCTCCACATGCGGGTTTCACATGCCACCAACTCCACATTCACAGGCAACTTCAGCGCCACAGCCGTTTTCAGATAGCCCTCAATGCAAAGGCTCTAGACGCAAATATTGGTGTGAGAGCTAATTCAATCAAGGAAACACTGCATGTTGGTGAAGGGCATATTGAAGAAGGATCAGCCGAGTGGTTCTTGTGGGAGAACAACTCCATTTGGCTCACTAACTTCACACACCATCAGGCTTCCAAGCAGCTCTCAAGGAAACTCAGTTTTCACACTCTATGCTTAGTGCATTGTGAGTGCATTATCTAGGAATGAACCTGGTAGAGCATCCCACACAAACGAATGCTCCACATGCGGGTTTCACATGCCACCAACTCCACATTCACAGGCAACTTCAGCGCCACAGCCGTTTTCAGATAGCCCTCAATGCAAAGGCTCTAGACGCAAATATTGGTGTGAGAGCTAATTCAATCAAGGAAACACTGCATGTTGGTGAAGGGCATATTGAAGAAGGATCAGCCGAGTGGTTCTTGTGGGAGAACAACTCCATTTGGCTCACTAACTTCACACACCATCAGGCTTCCAAGCAGCTCTCAAGGAAACTCAGTTTTCACACTCTATGCTTAGTGCCCTTTGACTGCATTATCTAGGAATGAACCTGGTAGAGCATCCCACACAAACGAATGCTCCACATGCGGGTTTCACATGCCACCAACTCCACATTCACAGGCAACTTCAGCGCCACAGCCGTTTTCAGATAGCCCTCAATGCAAAGGCTCTAGACGCAAATATTGGTGTGAGAGCTAATTCAATCAAGGAAACACTGCATGTTGGTGAAGGGCATATTGAAGAAGGATCAGTCGAGTGGTTCTTGTGGGAGAACAACTCCATTTGGCTCACTAACTTCACACACCATCAGGCTTCCAAGCAGCTCTCAAGGAAACTCAGTTTTCACACTCTATGCTTAGTGCCCTTTGTATGGCTAGGACTGAAATGAACCTGGTAGAGCATCCCACACAAACGAATGCTCCACATGCGGGTTTCACATGCCACCAACTCCACATTCACAGGCAACTTCAGCGCCACAGCCGTTTTCAGATAGCCCTCAATGCAAAGGCTCTAGACGCAAATATTGGTGTGAGAGCTAATTCAATCAAGGAAACACTGCATGTTGGTGAAGGGCATATTGAAGAAGGATCAGCCGAGTGGTTCTTGTGGGAGAACAACTCCATTTGGCTCACTAACTTCACACACCATCAGGCTTCCAAGCAGCTCTCAAGGAAACTCAGTTTTCACACTCTATGCTTAGTGCATTGTGAGTGCATTATCTAGGAATGAACCTGGTAGAGCATCCCACACAAACGAATGCTCCACATGCGGGTTTCACATGCCACCAACTCCATATTCACAGGCAACTTCAGCGCCACAGCCGTTTTCAGATAGCCCTCAATGCAAAGGCTGTAGACGCAAATATTGGTGTGAGAGCTAATTCAATCAAGGAAACACTGCATGTTGGTGAAGGGCATATTGAAGAAGGATCAGCCGAGTGGTTCTTGTGGGAGAACAACTCCATTTGGCTCACTAACTTCACACACCATCAGGCTTCCAAGCAGCTCTCAAGGAAACTCAGTTTTCACACTCTATGCTTAGTGCATTGTGAGTGCATTATCTAGGAATGAACCTGGTAGAGCATCCCACACAAACGAATGCTCCACATGCGGGTTTCACATGCCACCAACTCCACATTCACAGGCAACTTCAGCGCCACAGCCGTTTTCAGATAGCCCTCAATGCAAAGGCTCTAGACGCAAATATTGGTGTGAGAGCTAATTCAATCAAGGAAACACTGCATGTTGGTGAAGGGCATATTGAAGAAGGATCAGCCGAGTGGTTCTTGTGGGAGAACAACTCCATTTGGCTCACTAACTTCACACACCATCAGGCTTCCAAGCAGCTCTCAAGGAAACTCAGTTTTCACACTCTATGCTTAGTGCATTGTGAGTGCATTATCTAGGAATGAACCTGGTAGAGCATCCCACACAAACGAATGCTCCACATGCGGGTTTCACATGCCACCAAATCCACATTCACAGGCAACTTCAGCGCCACAGCCGTTTTCAGATAGCCCTCAATGCAAAGGCTCTAGACGCAAATATTGGTGTGAGAGCTAATTCAATCAAGGAAACAGTGCATGTTGGTGAAGGCCATATTGAAGAAGGATCAGTCGAGTGGTTCTTGTGGGAGAACAACTCCATTTGGCTCACTAACTTCACACACCATCAGGCTTCCAAGCAGCTCTCAAGGAAACTCAGTTTTCACACTCTATGCTTAGTGCTCTTTGTGCGCCCAGAAACTGAAATGAAGCTTGGTCAGCATCCCACACAAACGAATGCTCCACATGCGGGTTTCACATGCCACCAACTCCACATTCACAGGCAACTTCAGCGCCACAGCCGTTTCAGATAGCCCTCAATGCAAAGGCTCTAGACGCAAATATTGGTGTGAGCTAATTCAATCAAGGAAAACACTGCATGTTGGTGAAGGGCATATTGAAGAAGGATCAGCCGAGTGGTTCTTGTGGGAGAACAACTCCATTTGGCTCACTAACTTCACACACCATCAGGCTTCCAAGCAGCTCTCAAGGAAACTCAGTTTTCACACTCTATGCTTAGTGCCCTTTGAGTGCATTATCTAGGAATGAACCTGGTAGAGCATCCCACACAAACGAATGCTCCACATGCGGGTTTCACATGCCACCAACTCCACATTCACAGGGCAACTTCAGCGCCACAGCCGTTTTCAGATAGCCCTCAATGCAAAGGCTCTAGACGCAAATATTGGTGTGAGAGCTAATTCAATCAAGGAAAACACTGCATGTTGGTGAAGGGCATATTGAAGAAGGATCAGCCGAGTGGTTCTTGTGGGAGAACAACTCCATTTGGCTCACTAACTTCACACACCTTCAGGCTTCCAAGCAGCTCTCAAGGAAACTCAGTTTTCACACTCTATGCTTAGTGCATTGTGAGTGCATTATCTAGGAATGAACCTGGTAGAGCATCCCACACAAACGAATGCTCCACATGCGGGTTTCACATGCCACCAACTCCACATTCACAGGCAACTTCAGCGCCACAGCCGTTTTCAGATAGCCCTCAATGCAAAGGCCTCTAGACGCAAATATTGGTGTGAGAGCTAATTCAATCAAGGAAACACTGCATGTTGGTGAAGGGCATATTGAAGAAGGATCAGCCGAGTGGTTCTTGTGGGAGAACAACTCCATTTGGCTCACTAACTTCACACACCATCAGGCTTCCAAGCAGCTCTCAAGGAAACTCAGTTTCACACTCTATGCTTAGTGCCCTTTGAGTGCATTATCTAGGAATGAACCTGGTAGAGCATCCCACACAAACGAATGCTCCACATGCGGGTTTCACATGCCACCAACTCCACATTCACAGGCAACTTCAGCGCCACAGCCGTTTCAGATAGCCCTCAATGCAAAGGCTCTAGACGCAAATATTGGTGTGAGAGCTAATTCAATCAAGGAAACACTGCATGTTGGTGAAGGGCATATTGAAGAAGGATCAGCCGAGTGGTTCTTGTGGGAGAACAACTCCATTTGGCTCACTAACTTCACACACCATCAGGCTTCCAAGCAGCTCTCAAGGAAACTCAGTTTTTCACACTCTATGCTTAGTGCCCTTTGACTGCATTATCTAGGAATGAACCTGGTAGAGCATCCCACACAAACGAATGCTCCACATGCGGGTTTCACATGCCACCAACTCCACATTCACAGGCAACTTCAGCGCCACAGCCGTTTTCAGATAGCCCTCAATGCAAAGGCTCTAGACGCAAATATTGGTGTGAGAGCTAATTCAATCAAGGAAACACTGCATGTTGGTGAAGGGCATATTGAAGAAGGATCAGCCGAGTGGTTCTTGTGGGAGAACAACTCCATTTGGCTCACTAACTTCACACACCATCAGGCTTCCAAGCAGCTCTCAAGGAAACTCAGTTTTCACACTCTATGCTTAGTGCCCTTTGAGTGCATTATCTAGGAATGAACCTGGTAGAGCATCCCACACAAACGAATGCTCCACATGCGGGTTTCACATGCCACCAACTCCACATTCACAGGCAACTTCAGCGCCACAGCCGTTTTCAGATAGCCCTCAATGCAAAGGCTCTAGACGCAAATATTGTGTGTGAGAGCTAATTCAATCAAGGAAACACTGCATGTTGGTGAGGGGCATATTGAAGAAGGATCAGTCGAGTGGTTCTTGTGGGAGAACAACTCCATTTGGCTCACTAACTTCACACACCATCAGGCTTCCAAGCAGCTCTCAAGGAAACTCAGTTTTCACACTCTATGCTTAGTGCCCTTTGTATGGCTAGGACTGAAATGAACCTGGTAGAGCATGCCACACAAACGAATGCTCCACATGCGGGTTTCACATGCCACCAACTCCACATTCACAGGCAACTTCAGCGCCACAGCCGTTTTCAGATAGCCCTCAATGCAAAGGCTCTAGACGCAAATATTGGTGTGAGAGCTAATTCAATCAAGGAAACACTGCATGTTGGTGAAGGGCATATTGAAGAAGGATCAGCCGAGTGGTTCTTGTGGGAGAACAACTCCATTTGGCTCACTAACTTCACACACCATCAGGCTTCCAAGCAGCTCTCAAGGAAACTCAGTTTTCACACTCTATGCTTAGTGCATTGTGAGTGCATTATCTAGGAATGAACCTGGTAGAGCATCCCACACAAACGAATGCTCCACATGCGGGTTTCACATGCCACCAACTCCACATTCACAGGCAACTTCAGCGCCACAGCCGTTTTCAGATAGCCCTCAATGCAAAGGCTCTAGACGCAAATATTGGTGTGAGCTAATTCAATCAAGGAAACACTGCATGTTGGTGAAGGGGCATATTGAAGAAGGATCAGCCGAGTGGTTCTTGTGGGAGAACAACTCCATTTGGCTCACTAACTTCACACACCATCAGGCTTCCAAGCAGCTCTCAAGGAAACTCAGTTTTCACACTCTATGCTTAGTGCATTGTGAGTGCATTATCTAGGAATGAACCTGGTAGAGCATCCCACACAAACGAATGCTCCACATGCGGGTTTCACATGCCACCAACTCCACATTCACAGGCAACTTCAGCGCCACAGCCGTTTTCAGATAGCCCTCAATGCAAAGGCTCTAGACGCAAATATTGGTGTGAGAGCTAATTCAATCAAGGAAACACTGCATGTTGGTGAAGGGCATATTGAAGAAGGATCAGTCGAGTGGTTCTTGTGGGAGAACAACTCCATTTGGCTCACTAACTTCACACACCATCAGGCTTCCAAGCAGCTCTCAAGGAAACTCAGTTTTCACACTCTATGCTTAGTGCTCTTTGTGCGCCCAGAACTGAAATGAAGCTTGGTCAGCATCCCACACAACGAATGCTCCACATGCGGGTTTCACATGCCACCAACTCCACATTCACAGGCAACTTCAGCTGCACAGCCGTTTTCAGATAGCCCTCAATGCAAAGGCTCTAGACGCAAATATTGGTGTGAGCTAATTCAATCAAGGAAACACTGCATGTTGGTGAAGGGCATATTGAAGAAGGATCAGCCGAGTGGTTCTTGTGGGAGAACAACTCCATTTGGCTCACTAACTTCACACACCATCAGGCTTCCAAGCAGCTCTCAAGGAAACTCAGTTTTCACACTCTATGCTTAGTGCATTGTGAGTGCATTATCTAGGAATGAACCTGGTAGAGCATCCCACACAAACGAATGCTCCACATGCGGGTTTCACATGCCACCAACTCCACATTCACAGGCAACTTCAGCGCACAGCCGTTTTCAGATAGCCCTCAATGCAAAGGCTCTAGACGCAAATATTGGTGTGAGAGCTAATTCAATCAAGGAAACACTGCATGTTGGTGAAGGGCATATTGAAGAAGGATCAGCCGAGTGGTTCTTGTGGGAGAACAACTCCATTTGGCTCACTAACTTCACACACCATCAGGCTTCCAAGCAGCTCTCAAGGAAACTCAGTTTTCACACTCTATGCTTAGTGCCCTTTGACTGCATTATCTAGGAATGAACCTGGTAGAGCATCCCACACAAACGAATGCTCCACATGCGGGTTTCACATGCCACCAACTCCACATTCACAGGCAACTTCAGCGCCACAGCCGTTTTCAGATAGCCCTCAATGCAAAGGCTCTAGACGCAAATATTGGTGTGAGAGCTAATTCAATCAAGGAAACACTGCATGTTGGTGAAGGGCATATTGAAGAAGGATCAGCCGAGTGGTTCTTGTGGGAGAACAACTCCATTTGGCTCACTAACTTCACACACCATCAGGCTTCCAAGCAGCTCTCAAGGAAACTCAGTTTTCACACTCTATGCTTAGTGCCCTTTGAGTGCATTATCTAGGAATGAACCTGGTAGAGCATCCCACACAAACGAATGCTCCACATGCGGGTTTCACATGCCACCAACTCCACATTCACAGGCAACTTCAGCGCCACAGCCGTTTTCAGATAGCCCTCAATGCAAAGGCTCTAGACGCAAATATTGGTGTGAGAGCTAATTCAATCAAGGAAACACTGCATGTTGGTGAAGGGCATATTGAAGAAGGATCAGCCGAGTGGTTCTTGTGGGAGAACAACTCCATTTGGCTCACTAACTTCACACACCATCAGGCTTCCAAGCAGCTCTCAAGGAAACTCAGTTTTCACACTCTATGCTTAGTGCCCTTTGACTGCATTATCTAGGAATGAACCTGGTAGAGCATCCCACACAAACGAATGCTCCACATGCGGGTTTCACATGCCACCAAATCCACATTCACAGGCAACTTCAGCGCCACAGCCGTTTTCAGATAGCCCTCAATGCAAAGGCTCTAGACGCAAATATTGGTGTGAGAGCTAATTCAATCAAGGAAACACTGCATGTTGGTGAAGGGCATATTGAAGAAGGATCAGTCGAGTGGTTCTTGTGGGAGAACAACTCCATTTGGCTCACTAACTTCACACACCATCAGGCTTCCAAGCAGCTCTCAAGGAAACTCAGTTTTCACACTCTATGCTTAGTGCTCTTTGTGCGCCCAGAACTGAAATGAAGCTTGGTCAGCATCCCACACAAACGAATGCTCCACATGCGGGTTTCACATGCCACCAACTCCACATTCACAGGCAACTTCAGCGCCACAGCCGTTTTCAGATAGCCCTCAATGCAAAGGCTCTAGACGCAAATATTGGTGTGAGAGCTAATTCAATCAAGGAAACACTGCATGTTGGTGAAGGGGCATATTGAAGAAGGATCAGCCGAGTGGTTCTTGTGGGAGAACAACTCCATTTGGCTCACTAACTTCACACACCATCAGGCTTCCAAGCAGCTCTCAAGGAAACTCAGTTTTCACACTCTATGCTTAGTGCCCTGTGAGTGCATTATCTAGGAATGAACCTGGTAGAGCATCCCACACAAACGAATGCTCCACATGCGGGTTTCACATGCCACCAACTCCACATTCACAGGCAACTTCAGCGCCACAGCCGTTTTTCAGATAGCCCTCAATGCAAAGGCTCTAGACGCAAATATTGGTGTGAGAGCTAATTCAATCAAGGAAACACTGCATGTTGGTGAAGGGCATATTGAAGAAGGATCAGCCGAGTGGTTCTTGTGGGAGAACAACTCCATTTGGCTCACTAACTTCACACACCATCAGGCTTCCAAGCAGCTCTCAAGGAAACTCAGTTTTCACACTCTATGCTTAGTGCCCTTTGAGTGCATTATATAGGAATGAACCTGGTAGAGCATCCCACACAAACGAATGCTCCCACATGCGGGTTTCACATGCCACCAACTCCACATTCACAGGCAACTTCAGCGCCACAGCCGTTTTCAGATAGCCCTCAATGCAAAGGCTCTAGACGCAAATATTGGTGTGAGAGCTAATTCAATCAAGGAAGCACTGCATGTTGGTGAAGGGCATATTGAAGAAGGATCAGCCGAGTGGTTCTTGTGGGAGAACAACTCCATTTGGCTCACTAACTTCACACACCATCAGGCTTCCAAGCAGCTCTCAAGGAAACTCAGTTTTCACACTCTATGCTTAGTGCCCTTTGTATGGCTAGGACTGAAATGAACCTGGTAGAGCATCCCACACAAACGAATGCTCCACATGCGGGTTTCACATGCCACCAACTCCACATTCACAGGCAACTTCAGCGCCACAGCCGTTTTCAGATAGCCCTCAATGCAAACTCTCTAGACGCAAATATTGGTGTGAGAGCTAATTCAATCAAGGAAACACTGCATGTTGGTGAAGGGGCATATTGAAGAAGGATCAGCCGAGTGGTTCTTGTGGGAGAACAACTCCATTTGGCTCACTAACTTCACACACCATCAGGCTTCCAAGCAGCTCTCAAGGAAACTCAGTTTTCACACTCTATGCTTAGTGCTCTTTGTGCGGCCAGAACTGAAATGAAGCTTGGTCCAGCATCCCACACAAACGAATGCTCCACATGCGGGTTTCACATGCCACCAACTCCACATTCACAGGCAACTTCAGCGCCACAGCCGTTTTCAGATAGCCCTCAATGCAAAGGCTCTAGACGCAAATATTGGTTGTGAGCTAATTCAATCAAGGAAACACTGCATGTTGGTGAAGGGCATATTGAAGAAGGATCAGCCGAGTGGTTCTTGTGGAGAAACAACTCCATTTGGCTCACTAACTTCACCACACCATCAGGCTTCCAAGCAGCTCTCAAGGAAACTCAGTTTTCACACTCTCTATGCTTAGTGCCCTTTGAGTGCATTATCTAGGAATGAACCTGGTAGAGCATCCCACACAAACGAATGCTCCACATGCGGGTTTCACATGCACCAACTCCACATTCACAGGCAACTTCAGCGCCACAGCCGTTTTCAGATAGCCCTCAATGCAAAGGCTCTAGACGCAAATATTGGTGTGAGAGCTAATTCAATCAAGGAAACACTGCATGTTGGTGAAGGGCATATTGAAGAAGGATCAGCCGAGTGGTTCTTGTGGGAGAACAACTCCATTTGCTCACTAACTTCACACACCATCAGGCTTCCAAGCAGCTCTCAAGGAAACTCAGTTTTCACACTCTATGCTTAGTGCTCTTTGTGTGCCCAGGACTGAAATGAAGCTTGGTCAGCATTCCACACAAACGAATGCTCCACATGCGGGTTTCACATGCCACCAACTCCACATTCACAGGCAACTTCAGCGCCCACAGCCGTTTTCAGATAGCCCTCAATGCAAAGGCTCTAGACGCAAATAATTTTGTGAGAGCTAATTCAATCAAGGAAACACTGCATGTTGGTGAAGGGCATATTGAAGAAGGATCAGCCGAGTGGTTCTTGTGGGAGAACAACTCCATTTGGCTCACTAAGTTCACACACCATCAGGCTTCCAAGCAGCTCTCAAGGAAACTCAGTTTTCACACTCTATGCTTAGTGCCCTGTGAGTGCATTATCTAGGAATGAACCTGGTAGAGCATCCCACACAAACGAATGCTCCACATGCGGGTTTCACATGCCACCAACTCCACATTCACAGGCAACTTCAGCGCCACAGCCGTTTTCAGATAGCCCTCAATGCAAAGGCTCTAGACGCAAATATTGGTGTGAGAGCTAATTCAATCAAGGAAACACTGCATGTTGGTGAAGGGCATATTGAAGAAGGATCAGCCGAGTGGTTCTTGTGGGAGAACAACTCCATTTGGCTCACTAACTTCACACACCATCAGGCTTCCAAGCAGCTCTCAAGGAAACTCAGTTTTCACACTCTATGCTTAGTGCCCTTTGAGTGCATTATCTAGGAATGAACCTGGTAGAGCATCCCACACAAACGAATGCTCCACATGCGGGTTTCACATGCCACCAACTCCACATTCAGGCAACTTCAGCTCCACAGCCGTTTTCAGATAGCCCTCAATGCAAAGGCTCTAGACGCAAATATTGGTGTGAGAGCTAATTCAATCAAGGAAACACTGCATGTTGGTGAAGGACATATTGAAGAAGGATCAGCCGAGTGGTTCTTGTGGGAGAACAACTCCATTTGGCTCACTAACTTCACACACCATCAGGCTTCCAAGCAGCTCTCAAGGAAACTCAGTTTTCACACTCTATGCTTAGTGCCCTTTGTATGGCTAGGACTGAAATGAAACCTGGTAGAGCATCCCACACAAACGAATGCTCCACATGCGGGTTTCACATGCCACCAACTCCACATTCACAGGCAACTTCAGCGCCACAGCCGTTTTTCAGATAGCCCTCAATGCAAAGGCTCTAGACGCACATATTGGTGTGAGAGCTAATTCAATCAAGGAAACACTGCATGTTGGTGAAGGGCATATTGAAGAAGGAACAGCCGAGTGGTTCTTGTGGGAGAACAACTCCATTTGGCTCACTAACTTCACACACCATCAGGCTTCCAAGCAGCTCTCAAGGAAACTCAGTTTTCACACTCTATGCTTAGTGCCCTTTGAGTGCATTATTTAGGAATGAACCTGGTAGAGCATCCCACACAAACGAATGCTCCACATGCGGGTTTCACATGCCACCAACTCCACATTCACAGGCAACTTCAGCGCCACAGCCGTTTTCAGATAGCCCTCAATGCAAAGGCTCTAGACGCAAATATTGGTGTGAGAGCTAATTCAATCAAGGAAACACTGCATGTTGGTGAAGGGCATATTGAAGAAGGATCAGCCGAGTGGTTCTTGTGGGAGAACAACTCCATTTGGCTCACTAACTTCACACACCATCAGGCTTCCAAGCAGCTCTCAAGGAAACTCAGTTTTCACACTCTATGCTTAGTGCCCTTTGAGTGCATTATCTAGGAATGAACCTGGTAGAGCATCCCACACAAACGAATGCTCCACATGCGGGTTTCACATGCCACCAACTCCACATTCACAGGCAACTTCAGCGCCACAGCCGTTTTCAGATAGCCCTCAATGCAAAGGATCTAGACGCAAATCTTGGTTGTGAGAGCTAATTCAATCAAGGAAACACTGCATGTTGGTGAAGGGCATATTGAAGAAGGATCAGTCGAGTGGTTCTTGTGGGAGAACAACTCCATTTGGCTCACTAACTTCACACACCATCAGGCTTCCAAGCAGCTCTCAAGGAAACTCAGTTTTCACACTCTATGCTTAGTGCCCTTTGTATGGCTAGGACTGAAATGAACCTGGTAGAGCATCCCACACAAACGAATGCTCCACATGCGGGTTTCACATGCCACCAACTCCACATTCAGGCAACTTCAGCTCCACAGCCGTTTTCAGATAGCCATCAATGCAAAGGCTCTAGACGCAAATATTGGTGTGAGAGCTAATTCAATCAAGGAAACACTGCATGTTGGTGAAGGGCATATTGAAGAAGGATCAGCTGAGTGGTTCTTGTGGGAGAACAACTCCATTTGGCTCACTAACTTCACACACCATCAGGCTTCCAAGCAGCTCTTAAGGAAAACTCAGTTTTCACACTCTATGCTTAGTGCCCTTTGTATGGCTAGGACTGAAATGAACCTGGTAGAGCATCCCACACAAACGAATGCTCCACATGCGGGTTTCACATGCCACCAACTCCACATTCACAGGCAACTTCAGCGCCACAGCCGTTTTCTGATAGCCCTCAATGCAAAGCTCTAGAC